>NC_045976.1:41585936-41730936 GCF_010909765.2 Amblyraja radiata
CACCGGCCAACATGTGTAGGGAGGAAGTGCAGATGCTGGTTTAAACCCATCTACACTAGTCCCACCTGCCAGCAATTGGCCCATATCCCTCTAAACCTGCTCTATCCATGTATCGGTCCAAATGTTTATTTTTGCGTGGGTTCTCTCCGGGCGCTCAGCTTTCCTCCCGCACTCCAGTGGTGTACAGGTTTGTAGGTTAATTGGCGTGGTATTGTAAATTCTCCCTAGTCTGTGTCTTCTGCCACCTTCGGTCATGGTTGACCTGACCATGGGTGTCTCCAGGGTTGGAGGACGCCTGTGCGTGACTTTGTTTAACGTGGGGAGACTGGTGCACAGACGGCCACCCCACGGTCCTTGACAGATCTGGGTCAGGATCCAGTGGCATGGAGTCCAAGACGACCGGAGACCCTTTTCTGCCGCAGCCTTCATCCGCCTTCCCAGCCGTTGTGACGCTCCACTAAGGTCAGCCATCGTCCTCCGCCTGTTCCACCGTTGAGGTCTTGGTTGGATTGGCTCTTTGTCAGGGACCTCCCCCTCGACCTTACCGCCATGGGTGGCCCTACCAGGACCGTAGCTCCAGACGGCATCGCTCTCAGGATCTCAGGTCCACACAAGGTTCTCCACCACGACAAGGTGACAATCCACGGAGATTAGTGTTAATGTGCGGGGATCATTGGTTGGCACTGACTCGGTGGGCTCAAGGGCCTGTTTCTGTCTTGTGTATCTCTAAACTAAACTCTACGATAAATAAAGGCCACAGTCTTTTTCATTGAAGGGTCTCTTTTATTTCACTGAGGCTACAGACAATGGACAATAGGTGCAGGAGTAGGCCATTCGGCCCTTCGAGCCAGCACCACCATTCAATGTGATCATGGCTGATCATCCCCAATCAGTACCCAGTTCCTGCCTTCTCCCCATATCCCCTGACTCCACTATCTTTAAGAGCTCTATCTAACTCTCTCTTGAAAGCATCCAGAGAACCGGCCTCCATCGCCCTCTAAGGCAGAGAATTCCACAGACCACCAACTCTCTGTGAGAAAAAGTGTTTCCTCATCTCCGTTTTAAATGGCTTACCCCTTATTCTTAAACTGTGGCCCTTGGATCTGGACTCCCCCAACATCGGGAACATGTTTCCTGCCTCTAGCGTGTCCAAACCCTTAACAATCTTATATGTTTCGATAAGATTTCCTCTCATCCTTCTAAACTCCAGAGTATACAAGCCCAGCTGCTCCATTCTCTCAGCATATGACAGTCCCGCCATCCCGGGAATTAACCTGGTGAACCTACGCTGCACTCCCTCAATAGCAAGAATGTCCTTCCTCAAATTAGGGGACCAAAACTGCACACAATACTCCACGTGTGGTATCCAGATACTAATCCAACATACAACACACCCCCCCCCCCCCCCACACCCCCAAATACTATCAATGACTCAGCCCAACGTGCTGTGTTCAAAGGCCTTGTGTGGGATTCGAACCCACAACCTCCAAACTCGGAGATGAGCGAGTGGAGCCACGGTTGCTTGTACTCGCTAGATTGAGGGGGGATCTTATAGAAGCTTACAAAATTCTTAAGGGGTTGGACAGGCTAGATGCAGGAAGATTGTTCCCGATGTTGGGGAAGTCCAGAACAAGGGGTCACAGTTTAAGGATAAGGGGGAAGTCTTTTAGGACCGAGATGAGAAAAAAAATTCACACAGAGAGTGGTGAATCTGTGGAATTCTCTGCCACAGAAGGTAGTTGAGGCCACAGTTCATTGGCTATATTTAAGAGGGAGTTAGATGTGGCCCTAGTGGCTAAAGGGATCAGAGGGTATGGAGAGAAGGCAGGTACAGGATACTGAGTTGGATGATCAGCCATGATCACATTGAATGGCGGTGCAGGATCGAAGGGCCGAATGGCCTACTCCTGCACCTATTTTCTATGTTTCTACGTTGCCCTGGTGTCAAAGAGGCTTCGGTGGAACTGGCAGCATTCATGTGGTGACTGAGGTACGACCACACAGCTCTTTGTTCACAATCGGATGATGGAGAGGTCACTGAGATGGGACGTGGCAGCTGATAGGCTGTGGGCCGAGGAGCTTTATTCTGCAGTTTCGTGACCCAAGTCACCAAACTACATGAAATTTTCACATATTGTGTAAAAATATTTATATAAATCACCCCTGAAACTCGATATGAAGAAGACTTGCACATTTTTTATTAAATTAGAGAAAAACCGGAAAAATGTCGGGAATATTTTAGTCCAATCAAAGCACGTTTAACATTGAGTTGTCTGCCAGTTGGCCAATCACGCGCTTTGTTTCAGGCTAGCACACAACATGGCTGAGGGGGCTTCACAGATGCCTGTTTTACTGGAGATTCCGATTTGTTGTTCTGTGGAATAAATGTCGTGGAAACTTGCAGCAGGTTAATTGTATTTAGTGGGAAAAGCATTAAAAAGGCTGAAGAAAGTGCTGCGAAGTGGATTAAAGTGCAAGAAAGCCTTCAAAGTCCCTGCTGATGTGCTGGAACACAAAGAAGGCCCCCATGAATCAACTCTAACTAAAAGGTAGAAACATAGACAATAGGTGCAGGAGTAGGCCATTCGGCCCTTCGAGCCTGCACCGCCATTCAATATGATCATGGCTGATCATCCAACTCAGTATCCTGTACCTGCCTTCTCTCCATACCCCCTGATCCCTTTAGCCACAAGGGCCACATCTAACTCCCTTTTAAATATAGCCAATGAACTGTGGCCTCAACTACCTTCTGTGGCAGAGAATTCCAGAGATTCACCACTCTCTGTGTAAAAAATGTTTTTCTCATCTCGGTCCTAAAAGATTTCCCCCTTATCCTTAAACTGTGACCCCTTGTTCTGGACTTCCCCAACATCGGGAACAATCTTCCTGCATCTAGCCTGTCCAACCCCTTAAGAATTTTGTAAGTTTCTATAAGATCCCCCCTCAATCTTCTAAATTCTAGCGAGTACAAGCCGAGTCTATCCAGTCTTTCTTCATATGAAAGGTAAGACTAAAGTCTAAATTTATGAAAATCTATCTGTATGGACTTTAATTAATTTAATATAATGTGAATAAATTCATTCATTCATTCATTCCTTATTCACTCACTCACTCACTCACTTACTTATTCATTCATTCATTCATTCATTCATTCATGAAATTGAGGGCCTAAACTATAACACAGTCAATTAAACATTGTCACTAATGCCAGCTTGTTGTAGAGTAATAAATCTTTAACAGCTAATCTCGGAGCTGCCTGCGAAAACTTACCGGGAAAAAGTGCTCCGACCGCGGGGCCTAGGTACTCGCGGTAAAGAGCGATCGATATCCCTCCGTTTTTCTCCTGTTATCGGGGTCTGATTACGGCCGCTACAGACGGCACTATGTACAGCCTCCCCCCCCCCCTGTCCCCTGTCCCCCCCACCCGCGGAGATGATCCGCGGCTCCGCGTTCGCGAATCGGCCGCTTATTAATTGAGACCGCAGCTTCACTTTACCGCGAGTACCTAGGCCCCGCGGTCGGAGCACTTTTTCCCGGTAAGTTTTCGCAGGCAGCTCTGAGATTAGCTGTTAAAGATTTATTACTCTACAACAAGCTGGCATTAGTGACAATGTTTAATTGACTGTGTTATAGTTTAGGCCCTCAATTTCATGAATGAGTGCATGAATGAGTGAATGAATGAATGAATGAGTGAGTGAGTGAGTGAATGAATGAATGAATGAATGAATGAATGAATGAATATATTCACATTATATTAAATTAATTAAAGTCCATACAGATAGATTTTCATAAATTCAGACTTTAGTCTTACCTTTCATATGAAGAAAGACTGGATAGACTCGGCTTGTACTCGCTAGAATTTAGGAGATTGAGGGGGGATCTTATAGAAATTACAACATTCTTAAGGGGTTGGACAGGCTAGATGCAGGAAGATTGTTCCCGATGTTGGGGAAGTCCAGAACAAGGGGTCACAGTTTAAGGATAAGGGGGAAATCTTTTAAGACCGAGATGAGGAAAACATTTTTTACACAGAGAGTGGTGAATCTCTGGAATTCTCTGCCACAGAAGGTGGGCGGCGCGACTATCGTCAGCAGTGGCCTCTGCAGTCCGTCTGCGTTTTTATTATTTTATGTCTTATGTTTTTATGTAGTTTTTGTTATTTTTGTTGGGGTATGTGTGTGGGGGGGTGGTGGGGGGGGGGGGGGGGTGGGGGTAAATTTTAAATCTCTCCCTGCACGGGAGACCCAACCTTTTCTTTGTCGGGTCTCCGTTGTCGTTGGGGCTGCAACGAGGAGCGGCCTCCAACAGGAAGACCGGGGGCTGTGGTGCCGACTACTCACCTCACCGTCGCGGGGCTGGCCGAGTCCAGAGCGGGTGGAGCTGTGGTGGACGCTGCTGCGACCCGACCCCCGGAGATTCGGTGGCTGCAACTGCGGGTTTGGCGGGCGGCACCGGGAGCCCGCGGGTCCCTGGAGGGAGACCGCTTTTCAGGGCTTCCGCAACGGCGACTTCTCCCGCCCGAGTTGCGGGGTTGAAGAGCTCCTGGAGCGGGGCCTACATCATCGCCCCGCGCGGCTTGGAATGGCTGCGGGACTGCGAGCGCGCGCCGGGGGCTCTAACATCAAGACCCGATGTGCGACCTTGCATCACCCGGCGTGGCTTTAATGGCTGCGGGACAATTCGCCATCGCCCGCCGGGGGCTTTGACTTTGACTTTGACTCTGACATCGGGGGGGAGAGTGCAGTGGAGAGATAAATTTTTTTGGCCTTCCATCACAGCAATGTGATGGATGTTTATGTAAATTATGTTGTGTCTTGGGTCTATTTGTTTGTAATGTATGGCTGCAGAAACGACATTTCGTTTGGACCTCAAGGGGTCCAAATGACAATAAATTGAATTGTATTGTATTGTAGTTGAGGCAAGTTCATTGGCTATATTTAAGAGGGAGTTAGATGTGGCTCTTGTGGCTAAAGGGATCAGGGGGTATGGAGAGAAGGCAGGTACAGGATACTGAGTTGGATGATCAGCCATGATCATATTGAATGGCGGTGCCGGCTCGAAGGGCCGAATGGCCTACTCCTGCACCTATTTTCTATGTTTCTACGTTGCCCTGTTGTCAAAGAGGCTTCGGTGGAACTGGCAGCATTCATGTGGTGACTGAGGTACGACCACACAGCTCTTTGTTCACAATCGGATGATGGAGAGGTCACTGAGATGGGACGTGGCAGCTGAAGCCTCCTTTGTCACCTTGCATTTCATCGTTGAAAAAAAAACCAAGCGCGACTTTACTCAGTGGTGTGAAGCCAGTGATTGTTCAATTAGTTTTGCTGAAGAAGGAACTGCAGATGCTGGAAAAATGGAAGGTGGATAAAAATGCTGGAGAAACTCAGAGGGTGAGGCAGCATCTATGGAGCGAAGGAATAGGTGACGTTTCGGGTGGAGACCCTTCTTCAGACTGAAGAAGTTTTTGTAGGTTAATTGTCTTTGGTAACCTGTACGTCTTTGGAGTGCGGGAGGAAACCGGAGCGCCCGTATAAAACCCACGCGATCACAAACTCTACAGACATCGTGATGTTTGGTGGACTGTGTGGTGAATGATGCGGCACTCGTGTCCCCTCGTGATTAGGGCCCAACGTTGTAGACGTCACAACAGGCAAACTTTTGGGCGACATTTTTGCCCTGATTGCCTCATATTGTGTTTTGAATTGAATTCTGTCTTTAATTTGTGTACTGGTCATGTCTCTACTATTTATTTCATTCCGCTTACATGTTTTTCCTCTACCTGCTAAATTTTTGTAAGGTGTCCTTGAGACTCTTGAAAGGCGCCCATAAATAAAATTTATTATTATTTTTAATAATAATACTTTATCATTGTTGCTATTTGCATATTTTTCATTCATTTGTTCTACATCTCACGACATCACCGTCTATATCTCTCGTTTCCTTTTCCCCCGACTCTGTCTGAAGAAGGGTCTCGACCCGAAACTTCACCTATCCACAGTTCCCCAGAGATGCTGCCTGACCCGCTGAGTTACTCCAGCACTCTGTGAAACGTCACCTATCCATGTTCTCCACAGATGCTGCCTGACCCGCTGAGTTACTCCAGCACTCTGTGAAACGTCACCTATCCATGTTCTCCACAGATGCTGCCTGACCCGCTGAGTTACTCCAGCACTCTGTGAAACGTCACCTATCCATGTTCTCCACAGATGCTGCCTGACCCGCTGAGTTATGGTGCAGCAGCATCTATGGAGCGAAGGAAATAGGCAACGTTTCGGGCCGAAACCCTTCTGGAAATAGACAACGTTTCGGGCCGAAACCCGGAAGGGTTTCGACCCGAAACGTTGCCTATTTCCTTAGCTCCATAGATGCTGCTGCACCCGCTGAGTTACTCCAGCACTCTGTGAAACGTCACCTATCCATGTTCTCCACAGATGCTGCCTGACCCGCTGAGTTACTCCAGCACCTTGTTCCTTTTTTTTTGTAAACCAGCATCAGCAGTTCCTTGTTTCTACATCCACTTTTTCGATCTCTTTGGCAGCAGTCTCTACCAGAACCAAATCATTTAGCAATTTGCAGAAGTTTAAAGGGGACCAGCGTGGATTTGTTAAAATCATATCGCACCCAAATTCTTGATGTGAGATCGTAACAGGGTGGGTTGTTGTGATTTACATGAAAAGCCCAAGTCTGGCAAAGCCCAGAACCAGGGGTCACACACAGTTTAAGAATAAGGGGCCGGCCATTTTGGACAGAGATGAGGAAAAACTTTTTCACCCAGAGAGTTGTGAATCTGTGGAATTCTCTGCCACAGAAGGCAGTGGAGTCTAATTCACTGGATGTTTTCAAGAGAGTTAGATTTAACTCTTAGGAGTAACAGAATCAAGGGATATGGGGAAGGAAAGCAGGAACGGGGTACTGATTTTAGTTGATCAGCCATGATCGTGTTGAATGGCGGTGCTGGCTCGAAGGGCCGAATGGCCTCCTCCTGCGCCTATTTTCTATGTTTCTAATTTTCTAAGTTGTCCCGCCATCGAAGCTGAAGGTCGGGGAGTAAGAAAGACTGCAGCATAACGATGGAAAATGTGGGCAGTAACTAGAACAGCTAGTGATATTGAAAGGCATTGCCTCCCAGACTGGAGGGAAGTCTACAGTAGACCTCCCCATGGTTGGTCCGACAACTCGTCTCCATATGAATCGACGATTTGGATTTGGGTTTTCAGAACCCGATTTGCAACTTCCCAACCTCGCCATTTTAAACATAGAACGTAGTTCAGTTTAGTTTATTGTCACGTGTAACGAGGTGCGGTGAAACGCCTTTGTTGCGTGCCAACCAGTCAGCGGAAAGACAATGCATGATTACAATCGAGCCGTCCACAGTGTACAGATACATGATGTAGGAAAGTGCGGCCTGTCCCACCTGCCGATTTTTTTCGGCGACTATATCAGTGTCGCCAAAAGATTTCGAACATTTCAAAATCCAGCGGCGACAAAAAAAATGTCGCGACGCTTGAAAAAAACACCGCGCGTCAAACGTCATCACGCCGCGGCTTTTTCGGTGACCCGGTTGGCCAACGGGCTGGAGTTTCTACGGACATTTTCAGCCTCTCACTTCTGAGGTCTGAGGTTCCCGCCGGCTTCCCTCCGCAATTGGATCCTCGACTTCCTCATTCACAGACAGACCTCTGCCGAAAAGTCGAATAATGGCTTGTGTGGGAAAAATGACCCCCCACCCTCCCTTCTCCACCGGCCAGTGATGTGATGGACGTGGGGGGGTCTGGAACAATCGCGGATGAGTACCGCCCCTCCAGCGACGTCATGTCCGTTATTTGACTTTTCGGCAGAGAGGCATTCGGTGGGTTTGCTTTTAGGCAACGCAGCCATGCGGTGAATTGGCGTTTCGGCTTAGTTAGGAGGTCAGATGGCACAATGGGCTAAGTGTTCGGCTGGCAACCAGAAGGTAGCTGGTTCGAATCCCGCTTGGAGTGCATACTGTCGTCGTGTCCTTGGGCAAGACACTTCACCCACCTTTGCCTGTGTGTGTGGATGTAATTATGTGAAGCACTTTGGGGTCAATGCAAGTTGACTAAAAATGTGCTATATAAATAAAGAAATTTAATTTAATTTAATTTAATTTAGTCTTGTTGCGTGTTAGAAAAGCACTATATTAATGCAAATGTTTGTTGTTGGTTTAGATCCTTCACATCACTGGCTGGTGGAGACGGGAGGGTGGGGGTCCTTTTATGCAATTACCTATGACAGGTGCCGGCAGTTGCCGAAAAAAGCCATTATTTGACTTTTCGGCAGAGTGGCATTCGGTTAACTGGCTTGCAGCCTTTCGGTTAGCCTTTGTGTATTAACAGAGCATCTGCAGTTCTTTGTGTCCATCTAATGCCAAGTTAAACTAATCTTATTTGAGTGGGAAGGTGGCGCAGCGGTAGAGTTGCGGCCTCGCGGCGCCAGACACCCGGGTTTGATCCTGACCACGGGCGCTGTCTGTATGGAGTTTGCACGTTCTCCCTGCGGCCCGCGTGGGTTTTCTCCGGGTGCTCCGGTTTCCTCCCACACTCCGAACACGTGCGGGGTTTGTAGGTTGTTTGGCTTTGGTTGCAAGTTGTCCCTGGTGTGTGTTGGATTGTGCTAGTGCGCGGGGATCGCTGGTCGGCGTGGACTCGCTGGGCCGAAGGGCCTGTTTCTACGCGGTAGCTCTAAACTAAACTGAGCACTTCCTTCCAAAGTGTTTGTGTGAGTAATAAACAAAGTGTGAAAGTGTGACAACACTTCAAAAGTGTGAGTGTCTATCTGAAAGTGTGAACATCGGTGTAAATAATCACATTTAATAAAAGTAATAATCTAGTAAAACAGTGGATCAGCAAAATTAATACTTCGCAAATTAAAAATATCAAATTTTCACGTATTAATCTCCGGCCCAACTTGTCCATGTAACGGGCCTGTCCCACTTACGCAACTTTTTCGGCGACTGCCGCCACCCATCATAGGTCGTTGCAGGTCACCGACAATGTTCACCGTGTTGAAAATCCAGCGTGGACCAGAAAGACGCTATACGACTCTTTAGGCGACTGAGAAGACGACTCACGACTGTACAGGCGACATGTCGCGGGGTGAAGCCTGTATGGTCGTGAGTAGTCGCCCAAAGAGTCGTACCTTGTTCTGGTCGCCGCTGGATTTTCAAGCCTGCAAGTTTGTACGTTCCTCCCGTGACCTGCGCGGGTTTTCTCCGAGATCTCCGGTTTCCTCCCACACTCCAAAGACGTACAGGTTTGTAGGTTAATTGGCTTTGTGTAAATGTAAAAAATGTCCCTAGTGGGTACAGGATAGTGTTAACGTGCGGGGATCGCTGGTCGGCGCGGACCCGGTGGGCCGAAAGGGCCTGGTTCCCCGCTGTATCTCTAAACTAAACTTGTAAACTAAAAAGGAGGTAGTTGAGGAATGTAGATTTAAGAAACATTTAGACAGGTAGCATGGATAGGGCAGGTTTGTAGGGATATGGGCCAAACACAGGCAGGTGGGACTAGTGTAGTCATTTTTCACACAGTCACACTAGTCATTGTTCACACAGAGAGTGGTGAATCTGTGGAATTCTCTGCCACTGAAAGTAGTTGAGGCCAGTTCATTGGCTATATTTACGAGGGAGTTAGATGTGGCCCTTGTGGCTAGAGGGATCATGGGGTATGGAGATAAAGCAGGTTCAGGATACTGAGTTGGATGATCAGCCATGATCATATTGAATGGCGGAGCAGCTCGAAGGGCCGAATGGCCTAATCATGCACATATGTTCTATGTTTCTATAGTAGATGTGGCATGTTGGTCGGTGTTTGTTTCTATGAAATGAGCCGAAATTATATTGCGAGCTGTATTAAAATAATCCACAACTATTTTCGAATCAAACACGCGATTTTCAAAGAGAAATTGTCTTTGTTCATCAAAGAAACGTTCTCTCCTTTGAGCATCAAAGGCGATTCCAACTAAAACCTTCAATGGCAAGCTTCCTTCTCACTCGATGTTTAAAAGCGTGCCTGAAATGTCAGCGTTCAGTACGTTAGGAGTTTCGTTTCCGTTTGAGATGCAGATTGGAAACAGGCCCTTTGGCCCACAGAGTCCGTACTGACCAACAATCACATCATACACTTGTACTATCCCACACGCTAGGGGCAATTTACAAAGCCTATTTTGACCTACAAATTTGCATGTTTTTGGAGTGTGGGAGGAAACCGGAGAACGTGCAAACTCTGTACAGACAGCAGCCGTAGTCAGGACCGAACCTGGTTCTCTGGGGGTGCAAAGGCAGCAACTCTACCGCTGCGCCACATTTTTTTTTAAATGGATTGAGAATGCAAATTCTTTTAACAAGAGTAGTGGAATCAAGAATTAGAAGAGATAGGTTTAAGGTGAGGGGGGGAAAGATTCATTCAGAACCTGAAGGGCAATTGCTTTACACAAAAAGGGTGGTGGGTGTGTGGAACGAGCTGCTGGAGGGGGTGGTTGAGGCAGGGACTATTCCAACGTTTAAGAAACAGTTGGACAGGTACATGGATAGGAGGGATATGGGCCAAACGCAGGCAGGTGGGACTAGTGTAGATGGGACATATTGGTCGGCGTGGACAAGTTGGGCCGAAGGGCCTGTTTCCACACTGTATCACTCTATGACTTGCTTCTAATCACAATAGACAATAGGTGCAGGAGTAGTCCATTTGGCCCTTCGAGCCAGCACCACCATTCAATGTGATCATGGCTGATCATCCCCAATCAGTACCCCGTTCCTGCCTTCTCCCCATATCCCCTCATTTAAGAGCCCTATCTAGCTCTCTCTTGAAAGCATCCAGAGAACCTGCCTCCACCGCCCTCTGAGGCAGAGAATTCCACTGACTCACAACTCTCTGTGTGAAAAAGTGTTTCCTCACCTCTCTTCTAAATGGCTTACCCCTTATTCTTAAACTGTGTGTGGCCCCTGGTTCTGGACTAGCCCAACATCAGGAACATGTTGTTTAAGAAGGAACTGCAGATGCTGGAAAATCAAAGGTACACAAAAATGCTGGAGGAACTCAGCGGGTGCAGCAGCATCTACGGAGCGAAGGAAATAGGCAACGTTTCGGGCCGAAATCCTTCTTCAGGAACATGTTTCCTGCCTCTAGCGTGTCCAAACCCTTAATAATCTTACATGTTTCAATGAGAAGCCCTCTCATCCTTCTAAAGTTATCAATTAAATGCTGTCGTAAGATTAGCGAAGACATGGGAAGAATCCAGGAGCTTTGTTGCTCTGAGTACGCTGCGAGGATTTCTCTAACGTCGTTCACAGACAGTTGACATTTCAGCCTCATGGTATTTTGTTACAAGCGGTGTTGGTTGGGCCGCTTATAGTTCCCACATTAGTCACTCTGCTGCTGAGACACGTCGCCATCTGTGCTTCATCCCACCTCCGCCTGCACCTCCTCCAACCTCATCTACTGCATAGAGATAGAGTCATAGAGTGATACAGCGTGGAAACAGGCCCTTCGGCCCAACTTGCCCACACCGGCCAACATGTTCAAGAGGTCAAGGGACATTTATTGCCACTTGCACCAATTGGTACAGTGAGATTTGAGTCACTGTACAGCCACACGAATAAAAGGAACACAATACACGATAGGATTTAACATGAACACCCCCCCCCACACAGCCGAATCAACGTTCCCCACTGTGAGGGAAGGCAACAAAGTTCAGCCCACTTCCTCTTTGTTCACCTGTGGTCGGGGCCTTTGGGCTCTCCGCAGTCACCGCTACAGGCTGCCCCATGTTTCAGGCCCTCTCGCCAGGAGCTACATTCCCCATCTACACTAGTCCCACCTGCCCGCGTTTGGCCCCTATCCCTCTACACCCGTCCTATCCATGTACATAGAAACATAGACAATAGGTGCAGGAGTAGAGGCCATTCGGCCCTTCGAGCCAGCACCGCCATTCAATATGATCATGGCTGATCATCCAACTCAGTATCCTGTACCTGCCTTCTCTCCATACCCCCTGATCCCTTTAGCCACAAGGGCCACATCTAACTCCCTCTTAAATATAGCCAATGAACTAGCTTCAACTACCTTCTGTGGCAGAGAATTTCTTAAATGATGGAATAGTCCCAGCCTCAACTACCTCCTCTGGCAGCTCGTTCCATACACACACCACCCTTTGTGTGAAAAAGTTACCCCTTAGATTCCTATGGTAGACAAAAATGCTGGAGAAACTCAGCGGGTGAGGCAGCATCTATAGCACCTATTCCTTCGCTCCATAGATGCTGCCTCACCCGCTGAGTTTCTCCAGCATTTTTGTCTACCTTCGATTTTTCCAGCATCTGCAGTTCTTCCTTAAACATCTCAGATTTCCTATTACATCTTTTGCCCTTCACCATGAACCTGGTCCTCGATTCCCCAACTCTGGGCAAGAGACTCTGTGCATCTACCCGATCTATTCCTCTCATGATTTTGTACACCTCGATAAGATCACCCCTCATCCTCCTGCGCTCCATGGAATAGTGACCCAGCCTGCTCAACCTCTCCCTGTAGCTCACACCCTCTAGTCCTGGCAACATCCTCGTAAAACTTCTCTGCACCCTTTCAAGCTTGACACCATCTTTCCTAAAATGAATGAATGAATGAATGAATAAGTTTATTGGCCAAGTATTCACATACAAGGAATTTGCCTTGGTGCTCCGCCCGCAAGTGACAACATGACATACAGTGACAGTTAGGAATGACACATAGAACATTGAACATAATAATAAACATTATTGATTAAACATGTGAATGGAATAAAATACCAGAGCAAAAGGAGGCTACAGACTTTTGGTTATTGAGTAGAGCAACTACTCGTGGAAAAAAAGCTGTTTTTATGTCTGGCTGTGGCAGCTTTGACAGTCCGGAGTCGCCTTCCAGAGGGAAGTGATTCAAAGAGTTTGTGGCCAGGGTGAGAGGGGTCAGAGATGATCTTGCCCGCTCGCTTCCTGGCCCTTGCAGTGTACAGTTTGTCAATGGGGGGAAGGTTGCAGCCAATAACCAGCCAATAACATGGTGACCTTGTATGGCGACCTTCTTATTGAATTGAAGGATTGAGCCTTCCAAAGCCTTTAGAATCATGAGCAAGTCGAAGAAATGCATGAAGTGTCCAAGATGACTCCAATTGAATTTATTGTGTAGCATTCCTACCTCGAGTCTACTTGGCAGCTGCCAGTGTGTATTTTTAACCAGTGGAGCTCATGTTGCCTCCTAAGATAGACACAAGAAGCTGGAGTAACTTAGCGGGCCAGGCAGCATCTGTGGAGAACATGGATAGGTGACGTTTCACAGAGTGCTGGAGTAACTCAGCGGGTCAGGCAGCATCTCTGCGTGACCTTGGGTCATAAGGTCATAAGGAATAGGAGTACAATTAGGCCATTCGGCCCATCAAGACTATTCTGCCGTCCAATCATGACTGATCTATCTCTCCCTCCTAACCCCATTCTCCTGCCTTCTCCCCATAACCCCTGACACCTGTACCAGACATAAACATAGAAACATAGAAAATAGGTGCAGGAGGAGGCCATTCGGCCCTTCGAGCCAGCACCGCCATTCATTGTGATCATGGGTGATCATCCACAATCCGTAACCCGTGCCTGCCTTCTCCCCATATCCCTTGATTCCACTAGCCCCTAGAACTCTGTCTAACTATCTTTTAAATTCATCCAGTGAATTGGCCTCCACTGCCCTCTGTGGCAGAGAATTCCATAAATTCACAACTCTCTGGGTGAAAAAGTTTTTTCTCATCTCAGTTTGAAATGGCCTCCCCTTTATTCTCAGACTGTGGCCCCTGGTTCTGGACTCGCCCAACATTGGGAACATTTTTCCTGCATCAAGCTTATCCAGTCCTATTATAATTTTATACTTTTCTTTAAGATCCCCCTCGTCCTTCTAAACTCCAGTGAATACAAGCCCAGTCTTTCCAATCTTTCCTCATATGACAGTCCCGCCATCCTGGGGATTAACCTGGTGAACCTACGCTGCACTCCCTCAATAACAAGAATGTCCTCCCTCAAATTAGAAGACCAAAACTGCGCACAATACTCCAGGTGCGGTCTCACCAGGGCCCTGTACAACTACAGTAGGACCTCCTTGCTCCTACACTCAAATCTTCTCGTTATGAAGGCCAACATGCCATTAGCTTCCTTCATGCTTACCTTCTTCACTGCTTGCTGTACCTGCACGCTTACTTTCTTCACTGCTTGCTGTACCTGCATGTTTACCTTCTTCACTGCCTGCTGTACCTGCATGTTTACCTTCTTCACTGCTTGCTGTACCTGCATGCTTACTTTCTTCACTGCCTGCTGTACCTGCATGTTTACTTTCTTCACTGCCTGCTGTACCTGCATGTTTACTTTCTTCACTGCTTGCTGTACCTGCATGTTTACCTTCTTCACTGCCTGCTGTACCTGCATGCTTACTTTCTTCACTGCTTGCTGTACCTGCATGTTTACCTTCTTCACTGCCTGCTGTACCTGCATGTTACTTTCTTCACTGCCTGCTGTACCTGCATGTTTACATTCTCCTTGTTCATCCCCCCAGGTCTGACTGTGAAGATCGACGAGATGAATCCCTTCCTCCGCATTGGCTTCTCCAACTTTGACAGCGGCCCGTCACAGCCAGCGGAGGACATCCAGAACCCTTACTGCGCCGTGATTGTGAAAGAGGTGGTGGACACAGGTAACAGTCCCCCCCCTCCCCCCCCCCCCCCCCCCCCCAGCGAATTGTGGTCGCAGCCCAGAGCATCACACAAACCAGCCTCCCTTCCATTGAGCAGGAAAGAACTGCAGATGCCGGTTTAAAGAAGTTAGAAGAAGGGTTACCCATTCCTTCTCTCTAGAGATGGGGCCTGTCCCGCCGAGTTTTGCTGTCTACCTCCCTTCCATCGACTCCATCTATACCTCACGCTGCCTCGGCAAGGCCAGCAGCATCATCAAGGGCCAGTCGCACCCCAGCCACTCCCTCTTCATAGGTTTTATGTTCATTAGTGATAGGAACAGTAATAGGCCATTCGGCCCATCAAGTCCACTCCG
This sequence comes from Amblyraja radiata, assembly GCF_010909765.2. Taxonomy (NCBI): domain Eukaryota; kingdom Metazoa; phylum Chordata; class Chondrichthyes; order Rajiformes; family Rajidae; genus Amblyraja; species Amblyraja radiata. The sequence continues at coordinate 41,601,007 of NC_045976.1, forward strand.
CCATTCAATGGTGGCTGATCTATCTCTCCCTCCCAACCCCATTCTCCTGCCTTCTCCCCGTAACCCCTGGCACCCGTACTAATCCAGAATCTATCTATCTATAACTTAAAAATATCCATTGACTTGGCCTCCTCTCCCATCGGGCAAAATGTACAGAAGTGTGAAAACGCACACCTCCAGATTCAGGGATAGTTTCTTCCCAGCTGTTATCAGGCAACTGAACCTGAGAGCGGTCCTGAACTACTATCAACCTCATCGGACTTGATCCTTGATCGGACTTTACCTTGCACTCCAGACATTATTCCCTTATCCTGTATCTGTACACTGTGGACGGCTCGATTGTAATCATGTATTGTCTTTCTGCTGGCTGGTTAGCACGCAACAAAAGCTTTTCACTGTACCTCGGTACACGTGACAATGAACTAAACTGAACTGAAACACTGGGATCCTGGGGTCTCACAAACAACGGCATGGTGCGTTACGTGATCAGTGGCCATCTCCACACTCACACCACCACGTTGCCAGTGATGGCGATCCCTAGAATGTCCCTGGTCCATCTTCAGCAGCCATGACAATAGCACAATGGGTGCAGCAGGAGGCCATTCGGCCCTTCCAGCCAGCACCACCATTCAATGTGATCATGGCTGAAGTTCCCCGTTCCTGCCTTCTCCCCATATCCCCTGACTCCGCTATTTTTAAGAGCCTTATCTAACTCTCTCTTGAAAGCATCCAGAGAACCGGCCTCCACCGCCCTCTGAGGCAGAGAATTCCACAGACTCAACACTCTCTGTGAGAAAAAGTGTTCCCTCGTCTCCGTTCTAAATGGCTTACTCCTTATTGTTAAACTGTGGCCCCTGGTTCTGGACTCCCCCCAACATCGGGAACATGTTGCCTCTAGCGTGCCCAGACCCTTAATAATCTTATATGTTTCAATAAGATTCCCTCTCATCCTTCTAAATTCCAGAGTGTACAAGCCCAGCCGCTCCATTCTCTCAGCATATGACCATTCCTGCCTTCTCCCCATATCTCCTATCTAGCTCTCTCTTGAAATTATCCAGAGAACCGGCCTCCACCGCCCTCTGAGGGATGTGGGAGGAAACCCACGGGGAGAACGTGCAAACTCCACATACACAGACAGCACCCTAGGTTAGGATTGAGCCCGGGTCTCTGGTGCTCACAGGGTCTTGGTGAGACCACACCTGGAGTATTGCGTACAGTTTTGGTCTCCAAATCTGAGGAAGGACATTATAGCCATAGAGGGAGTGCAGAGAAGGTTCACCAGACTGATTCCTGGGATGTCAGGACTGTCTTATGAAGAAAGACTGGATAGACTTGGCTTATACTCGCTAGAATTTAGGAGATTGAGAGGGGATCTTATAGAAACGTACAAAATTCTTATGGGGTTGGACAGGCTAGATGCAGGAAGATTGTTCCCGATGTTGGGGAAGTCCAGGACAAGGGGTCACAGCTTAAGGATAAGGGGGAAATCCTTTAGGACCGAGATGAGAAGAAACTTTTTCACACAGAGAGTGGTGAATCTGTGGAATTCTCTGCCGCAGAAGGTAGTTGAGGCCACAGTTCATTGGCTATATTTAAGAGGGAGTTAGATGTGGCCCTTGTGGCTAAAGGGATCAGGGGGTATGGAGAGAAGGCAGGTACAGGATACTGAGTTGGATGATCAGCCATGATCATATTGAATGGCGGTGCAGGCTCGAAGGGCCGAATGGTCTACTCCTGCACCTATTTTCTATGTATCTATGTATCTATGTGCTGTAAGGCAGCAGCTCTACCCGCTGCGCCAACGTGCTAAAACTACTCTGTTGGTAGGTTTACACCACCACAAGTATTATTTTACTTGCACTAGGACGCTACTTGCAAGTGAAGTCAGATTCCACTGGCAATTACTGCAAAGAGCTTGTCAGAAACATAATGTTTAGCATTGCTTCAAAGACATTGATATAGAGTCTAAGAATATCTTGCATTAGTAAGTAGTAGAAGTGGGGGGAAAGCAACTTGTGCGGCACAGCGGGTAGAGCCGCTGCCTTCCAGCTCCACAAACCCAGGTTCGATCCTGACCTCGGGTGCTGTCTGTGCCTGTGGAGTTTGCACGATCTCCCTGTGACGGCTAGGGTTTCCTACGGTTGAACGTTGAACACAGAAGATAGACACAAAAACTCAGCGGGACAGGCAGCATCTCTGGCGAGAAGGATTGGGTGGCGGTTCGGGTCGAGACCCTTTGTCACCTATTCCTTCTCTCCAGAGATGCTGCCTGTCTCACTGAGTTACTCCAGCTTTTTGTGTCTATCTTCGGTTTAATTCTGTGGCAGAGAATTTCACAGATTCACAACTGAAAACGTTTTTCCTCATCTCAGTCCTAAATGGCCTACCCCTTATTCTTAAACTGTGACCCCTGGTTGTGGACTCCCCCAACATGGGGAACATTTTTCCTGCATCTAGCCTGTCCAATCCCTTAAGAATTTTATATGTTTCTATAAGGTGCCCTCTCATCCTTCTAAATTCCAGTGAATACAAACCCAGTCGACCCATTCTTTCATCATATGTCAGTCCTGCCATTCCGATAGGCAGAGTTAGATTGATTAGTACGGGTGTCAGGAGTTATGGGGAGAAGGCAGGAGGATGGGGTTAGGAGGGAGAGATAGATCAGCCGTGATTGAATGGCGGAATGGACTCGATGGGCCAAATGGCCTAACTCTTTCGGCTGAATACAAGAGCAGGGATGTAATGCTGAGGCTCTATAAGGTGTTGGTCAGGCCGCATTGAGAATATTGTGAGCAACTTTGGGCACCATATCTGAGGAAGGATGTGCTGTTCTCTGGAGAGGGTCCAGAGGAGGTTTACAAGAATGATCCCAGGAATGAGTGGGTTAACATATGATGAGCGTTTGACGGCACTGGGCCTGTACTCGCTGGAGTTTAGAAGAATGAGGGGAGACCTCATTGAAACTTACAGAATAGTGAAAGCCCTGGATAGATGTGGAGAGGATGTTTCCACTAGTGGGAGAGTCTAGGACCAGAGGTCACAGCCTCAGAATTAAAAGATGTTCTTTTAGAAAGAAATGTATTTAGTCAGAGGGTGGTGAATCTGTGGAATTCTTTGCCACAGACGGCGGTGGAGGCCAAGTCAGTGGATATTTTTAAGGCAGAGACTGATAGATTCTTGATTAGTACTGGTGTCAGGGGTTATGGGGAGAAGTCAGGAGAATGGGGTTGAGAGGGAGATATAGATCAGCCATGATTGAATGGCAGGGTAGACTGATGGGCCGAATGGCCTAATTCTACTCCTATCACTTATGACCTTATGAATTGACTGAAAGAAGCAGCGTGGAAACAGGCCCTTCGGCCCATCAAGTCCATGCCGTCCAGAGATCACCCGTTCACACAAGTTCCATGTTATCCCATTTTCTCATCCACTCTCTAACGCACTACCGAGCCTGCTGGTCGTCCAACGTTCTTTAGAACAGCGGTAATCAAACGGCTTGTTACACCGTGGATTTAAAAACTTCACTGGCGCACCGATGGAAAGTTGTCTGCATCATTTCGACGAAGTGAAACTTGTGAACTTTTCGTACCTATGGTTTGATATGTCGCTATTAAACTGTTATTTCCCCACACTGAAGCTGTGGAAAGTGGAAAATGTCAGCAGTTCCTATTATTAGTCGTTCACAAAAACCACAACCCCTTTCCCAGCTTTTTACACCATGTTACAAGAAGTGGTGAACACTGCCCGGTCCATCACAGGTACTGACCTCCCCACCATCGAAGGGATCTACAGGAGGCGCTGCCTCAATAAGGCAGCCAGCATCACCAGAGACCCACACCACCCTGGCCACGCTCTCATCTCACTGCTACCATCGGCAAGAAGGTACAGGAGCCTGAAAACCGTGACCTCCAGGTTCAGGAACAGCTTCTTCCCAACAGCCATCAGGGTCTTGAACACTATAAACTCCAAACATACTTGGGGGCATTATGTCTGTGTGGAGTTTGCACGTTCTCCCTGGGACCGCGTGGGTTTCCTCCGGGTGCTCCGGTTTCCTCCCACATCCCAAAGACGTGCGGGTTTGTAGGTTAATCGGCCCCTCGGTAAATTGCCCCCTACTGTGCGGGGAGTGGATGGGAACGTGGGATAACATAGAACTGGTGTGAACGGGTGATCGATGGTCAGTGTGGACTTGATGGCCCGAAGGGTCTGTTTCCACGCTGTATCTTTCAGTCAGTCAAAGCCTTCCATCGTAGGGATTGGGCAATAAATGCTTTTAAGGAGGAGATTGACAGATTCTTGATTAGTGCGGGTGTCGGGGGTTATGGGGAGAAGGCAGGAGAATGGGGTCAGGAGGTCAGGAGAGATAGGGCGGTCATGGTGGTGCAGCGGTAGAGTTGCTGCCATACAGCGCTTGCAGCACCGGAGACCCGGGTTCGATCCCGACTACGGGCGCTGTCTGTACGGACTTTGTACGTTCTCCCCGTGACCTGCGTGGGTTTTCCCCGAGATCTTCGGTTTCCTCCCACACTCCAAAGACGTGCAGGTTTGTTGGTTAATTGGCTTGGTGTAAGTGTAAATTGGCCCTAGGATGGAGTTAGCGTGCGGGGATCGCTGGTCGGCGCAGATGTGCATTTAGAAGGAGATGAGGAGGAATGGCTTTGGTCAGAGGGTGGTGAACTGTGGCATCTAGGTATGTGGAGAGCAATAATTAGTTAAGACCAAAGTTGGACCCTAGAAGAATGAAAAGGGTGAATTTATTATGGGGAACAAGGAAATGGCAGATGAGTTGAACAGGTACTTTGGATCTGTCTTCCCTAAGGAGGACACAAACAATCTTCCTGATATAGTAGTGGCCAGAGGATCTGGGGTGACGGAAGAACCGAAGGAAATCCACATTGGGTAGGAAATGGTGTTGGGTAGACTGATGGGACTGAAGGCTGATAAATCCCCAGGGCCTGATGGTCTGTATCCCAGGGTACTTAAGGACTTGGCTCTAGAAATCTTAGACGCATTGGTGATAATTATCCAATGTAGCTAACATTATCCCACTTTTTAAGAAAGGCAGGAGAGAGAAAACAGGGAATTATAGACCAGATAGCCTGGCATCGGTGGTGGGGAAGATGCTGGAGACAATCATACAAGATGAAATATTTGGATAGCAGTAACAGGATCGGTCCCAGTCGGCATGGATTTACGAAGGGGAAATCATGCTTGACTAATCTTCTGGAATTTCTTGAGGATGTAACTAGAAAAATGGACAAGGGAGAGCCAGTGGATGTAGTGTACCTGGACTTTGAGAAAGCATTTGGTAAGGTCCCACATAAGAGATTAGTGGGCAAAAACAATGGATAGAAAATTGGTTGGCAGACAGGAAACAAAGAGTAGGGATTAACGGGTCCCTTTCAGAATGGCAGGCAGTGACTAGTGGGGTACCACAAGGCTCGGTGCTGGGACCCCAGCTATTTACAATATATATTAATGATTTAGATGAAGGGATTCAAAGTAACATTAGCAAATTTGCAGATGACACAAAGCTGGGTGGCAGTGTGAACTGTGAGGAGGATGCTATGAGAATGCATGGTGACTTGGACAGGTTGGGCGAGTGGGCAGATGCATGGCAGACGCAGTTTAATGTGGATAAATGTGAGTATCCACTTTGGTAGCAAAAACAGGAAAGCTGATTACTATCTAAATGGTGTCAAGTTGGGAAAAGGGGAAGTACAATGGGATCTGGGGATCCTTGTTCATCAGTCACTGGAAGTAAGCATGCAGGTACAGCAGGCAGTGAAGAGAATGAATGGCATGTTGGCCTTTCATAACAAGAGGAGTTGAGTATTGGTGCAACACTTGTACAGGGCCCCAGTGAGACCACACCTGGAGTATTGTGTGCAGTTTTGGTTCCAAATTTGAGGAAGGACATTCTTGCTATTGAGGAAGTGCAGCGTAGGTTCACAAGGTTAATTCCCGGGATGGCGGGACTGTCATATGCTGAGAGAATGGAGCGGCTGGACTTGTATACTCTGGAATTTAGAAGGATGAGAGGGTATCTCATTGAAACATATAAGATAATTAAGGGTTTGGACACGCTAGAGGCAGGAAACATGTTCCCGATGTTGGGGGAGTCCAGAACCAGAGGCCATAATTTAAGAATAAGGAGTAAGCCATTTAGAACGGAGACGAGGAAACACTTTTTCTCACAGAGAGTGGTGAGTCTGTGGAATTCTCTGCCTCAGAGGGCGGTGGAGGTGGGTTCTCTAGATACTTTCAAGAGAGAGCTAGATAGGGCTCTTCAAGGTAGCGGAGTCAGGGGATATGGGGAGAAGGCAGGAACGGGGTACTGATTGTGGATGATCAGCCATGATCACATTGAATGGCGGTGCTGGCTCGAAGGGCCGAATGGCCTACTCCTGCACCTATTGTCCATTGTCTATTATCATAAAAGAAAGTGAAATCTGCTGTGTTTCGAAGAGATACAGCGTGGAAAGAGGCCCTTCGGCCCACCCTGTCCGTGCTGACCAACGATCACTGCACACCAGCGCTATCTGGGGACAATTGTTACCGGAGTCAAAAAACTGAACTGTGTCCCTTCCCCCGCATGTTCGCTAGAATTTAGAAGATTGAGGGGGGATCTTATAGAAACGTACAACATTCTTAAGGGGTTGGACAGGCTAGATGCAGGAAGATTGTTCCCGATGTTGGGGAAGTCCAGAACAAGGGGTCACAGTTTAAGGATAAGGGGGAAATCCTTTAGGACCGAGATGAGAAAAAAAAAATTTTTCACACACAGAGAGTGGTGAATCTGTGGAATTCTCTGCCACAGAAGGTAGTTGAGGCCACACAGTTCATTGGCTATATTTAAGAGGGAGTTAGATGTGGCCCTTGTGGCTAAAGGGATCAGGGGGTCTGGAGAGAAGGCAGGTACAGGATACTGAGTTGGATGATCAGCCATGATCATATTGAATGGCAATGCAGGGTCGAAGGGCTGAATGGCCTACTCCTGCACCTGTTTTCTATGTTTCTATTTGATGTGTGTGAATGCCTCCACAGAGAAAGGGCAGATCTTAATGCAGAAGAAGCCCACCATGTACCCGCCCTGGAACAGTACCTTCGACGCCCAGATCAACAAGGGTCACCTGATGCATATCGTCATCAAAGACAAGACTGTGGAGCTCATCTCCGAGACCACCGTCGAGCTCAACTCCCTGGCCGAGAAATGTAAACGCAACCAAGGCAAAGCCGACATCTGGGTAAAGTATCGATTAGTTGCCGTACGGTGTATTGGCACCGCACCAATCATTACATAGAAACATAGAAAACAGGTGCAGGAGGAGGCCATTCGGCCCTTCGACCCAGCACCGCCATTCATTGTGATCAAGGCTGATCGTCCCCAATCAATAACCCGTGCCTGCCTTCTCCCCATATCCCTTGACTCCACTAGCCCCTAGAGCTCTATCTAACTCTTTCTTAAATCCATCCAGTGACTTGGCCTCCACTGCCCTCTCTACATTGACTGATTGATGTAGAGATATAGTTGGAAACTGTGGCCCACCGAGTCCACGTTCAATCATGGCTGATCTATCTCTCCCCCCCCTAACCCCATCATCCTGCCTCCTCCCCATAACCCCTGACAAGAATCTATCTCTTTGCCTTAAAAATATCCATTGACTTGGCCAGCAATGAATTCCACACATTCAAGCGATTCCTCCTCATCTCCTTCTTCAGTTTATTTTCGTTACATTTTGTTTCGTTTCAAGTTACAGCGTGGAAACAGGCACTTTGGCCCACCAAGTCCGCGCCGACCCTCGGTCACCCTTCCGCAACAAGTTTAGTTTAGAGATACAGCGCGGAAACAGGCACTTTGGCCCACCAAGTCCGCGCCGACCCTCGGTCACCCTTCCGCAACAAGTTTAGTTTAGAGATACAGCGCGGAAACAGGCCCTTTGGCCCACCGTGTCTGCACTGACCAGCGATCGCCCGTTCACAGTGACGCAGCGGTAGAGTTGCTGACTTGCAGCGAATGCAGCGCGGGAAGCCCGGGGTTCCATCCCGACTACGGGTGCTGTCTGTACGGAGTTTGTATGTTCTCCCCGTGACCTGTGTGGGTTTTCTTTGAGATCTTTGGTTTCCTCCCACACTCCAAAGACGTAGGGGTTTGTAGGTTAATTGGCTTGGTAAATGTTAAAAAAAATGTCAACAAAATAATTTTTTTTAAATTGTCCCTAGTGGGTGTAGGGTAGTGTTAGTGTGCGGGGATCGCTGGGCGGTTCGGACCCGGTGGGCCGAAGGGCCTGTTTCCGCGCTGTATCTCTAAATTAAACTAAACTAGTTTAGTTTTGTTTAGATTTGTTTAATTTAGAGATACTGCGGGCAAACAGGCCCTTCGGCCAACATAGTCCGCAACCGACCAGCGATCCCCGCACGCTAACACTATCCTACACACACTAGGGACAATTTACAATTTTTACCGAAACCAATTAACCGACAAACCCGTGCGTCTTTGGAGGAGAGCAGAGCACCCGGAGAAAACCCACGCAGGTCACGGGGAGAACGTGCGAACTCCATGCAGACAGCACCCGTAGTCGGGATCGAACCCGGGTCTCCGGCGCTGTAAAGCAGTAACTCTACCGATGTACCATCGTTCCGCCACATTAGTTCTACATTATCACATTTTCTCATCAACTCCCGACACACTAAGGAGCAATTTACAGAAGCACAGTCTGAAGAAGGGACTTGACCCGAAACGTCACCTATCCATGTTCTCCAGAAATGCTGTCTCTCCCACTGAGTTACTCCAGCGTTTTGTGTCTACCTTCGATTTAAACCAGCATCTGCAGTTTGTGTACAACGGCCTGACATGTCCCCCATGCACTAGACTGAAGTCTTGTACTGTTATTCAAGGCGTCCGCTAACAATGACCAACGTTTCAAGTATGGTCTTGCAAAGTCACGAACCTTGCAGTAAAATCAAGTCTGAGGCGTATACCGTGAGATTCAATCTCCAATGTTCCAGAGAAAACAAAGAGGGTCTTGGTGAGACCACACCTGGAGTATTGCGTACAGTTTTGGTCTCCTAATCTGAGGAAAGACATTCTTGCCATAGAGGGAGTACAGAGAAGGATCACCAGACTGATTCCTGGGATGGCAGGACTTTCAAATGAAGAAAGACTGGATAGACTCGGCTTGTACTCGCTAGAATTTAGAAGATTGAGGGGGGGGATCTTATAGAAACTTACAAAATTCTTAAGGGGTTGGACAGGCTAGATGCAGGAAGATTGTTCCCGATGTTGGGGAAGTCCAGATCAAGGGGTCACAGTTTAAGGATAAGGGGGAAGTCTTTTAGGACCGAGATGAGAAAATCATTTTTTACACCGGGAGTGGTGAATCTGTGGAATTCTCTGCCACAGAAGGTAGTTGAGGCCACAGTTCATTGGCTATATTTAAGAGGGAATTAGATGTGGCCCTTGTGGCTAAAGGGATCAAGGGGTATGGAGAGAAGGCAGGGATGGGATACTGAGTTGGATGATCAGCCATGATCATATTGAATGGCGGTGCAGGCTCGAAGGGCTGAATGGCCTACTCCTGCACCTATTTTCTATGTTTCTATGTCTATGTTTCTATCCTCCCCTTGTGGCTCATGCCGTCTAATCGAGGCAGAATTCTGGTAACGGTCAAACACTCATCATATTTTAATCGTCTTTTGCTTCTTGCGATGAATCTTTTGTGTCTTCTTCTTTCTTAACAAAACAGTTGGACCTAAAACCCCGCGGTCGGATGCTGATGAGTGCGAATTACTATCTCGAACAAAATGGTGAGTGTTTGTACCTGTCATTCCGTGACACTGCTTAAAGCCCACAGATACTCTGAGCATCACATGAGTCCACTTTCATTCAGTTTATTGTCACGTGTACTGAGGTACAGTGAAAGGCTTTTGTTACGTGAACTAGAGGTCACAGTCTCAGAATTAAAGGATGTTCCTTTAGGGAACCCAATGAGGGGGGAATATCTTTCGTCAGAGGGTGGTGGATCTTTGGGAAGGCAGTGGAAGCCGAGTGCGTCTTTGGAGCGCGGGAGGAAACCGGAGATGGCGGAGAAAACCAGCCAATAATCAATCAATATTAAACCAATACCAAGCCAATGATCAATCAATATTTTGTTTAAGAAGGAACTGCAGATGCTGGAAAACCGAAGGTGCACAAAAATGCTGGAGAAACTCAGCGGGTGAGGCAGCATCTATGGAGCGAAGGAAATAGGTGACGTTTTGGGTCGAGACCCGGAAAACATCTATGGAGCGAAGGAATAGGTGACGTTTCGGGTCGAGACCCTTCCGGGTCTCGACACGAAACGTCACCTATTCCTTCACTCCATAGATGCCGCCTCACCCGCTGAGTTTCTCCAGCATTTTTGTCTACCTTCGAAGGAACAGAGCTGGCAGGTTTAGTTTGGATCATCGAAGGTGCACAAATCTATGAAGGTGCACAAACCGAGGTACAGTGAAAAGCACCCGTAGTCGGGATGGAACCCGGGTCTCTGGCGCCGCGAGGCAGCGACTCTCCCGCTGCGCCGCCGTGACGTTCTTGTCTCGGTAACAAGTCACGTAATTCTCAGTGTGTGATTCATTTTAAGTGCACGCCAGAACATTCCTTAGGTTCTCAACACTTTAAGTCATTTAAACCATCGGTTGCTATGGCAACACACAGTGCAATCCATGCGCACTCCACTGACTGCAGGCAGCGTGTCTGAAACTCCTGGCCGAATGAATGGGAAACTATTAACCTGCAAAAGAAAGAAAATTGCCATTTAGATGAGATGTAAATTAATTTTAACACATATCTTGATAAAATTACAATGGCAGACTGACCATTGAAGTGAGATCCAAGGGGACGTGGTATTGATTTATTATTGGCTGGTATTGGCTTAATATTGGTTGATTAGTGGTTTATCTGGGTTTAATATTCTTCCCCCGCACAATTAAAGCATGGAATAGTCTTCACCCTACCATAGTTACTCAACCATACACAACTACATTTAAGGTAGCTCTTCTCCAAGAATCCTTTATTGCTTAAATCTACCCTCCACCACCTCCAGTTTAAATTCAATTTGGAATATTTTGGAGGTCCAAGAACCAAGAATATTGGTTGATTATTGGCTTGTTATTGGTTAAATATTGATTGATTATTGGGTTGGTATTGGTTAAAGATTGATTGATTATTGGGTTGGTATTATATATTATATTGATTGATTATTGGGTTGGTATTAGTTAAATATTGATTGATTATTGGGTTGGTATTGGTTAAATATTGATTGATTATTGAGTTGGTATTGGTTAAATATTGATTGATTATTGGGTTGGTATTGGTTAAATATTGATTGATTATTGGCTTGGTATTAGTTAAATATTGATTGATTATTGGGTTGGTATTAGTTAAATATTGATTGATTATTGGGTTGGTATTGGTTAAATATTGATTGATTATTGGGTTGGTATTAGTTAAATATTGATTGATTATTGGGTTGGTATTGGTTAAATATTGATTGATTATTGGCTTGGTATTGGTTAAATAGTGATTGAAATCGGGACGAAACGTTGCCTATTTCCTTCGCTCCATAGATGCTGCTGCACCCGCTGAGTTTCTCCAGCATTTTTGTGTACCTTCGATTTTCCAGCATCTGCAGTTCCTTCTTAAACAAAATATTGATTGATTATTGGCTTGGTATTGGTTTAATATTGATTGATTATTGGGTTGATGTTGGTTTAATTATTGGCAGGTGTTGTGAGAAACAATGAGAAACTTTGCTCTCCAGTCGAATCATTCTGTTAGATATCATAGGTTCTGTTTTGTTTTTTACTGTACTGTATATATTTTAATATATGAATAAATATTTTTGATTATAAATTTAAAAAAAAAATTATATATTTTTTTTTAAAGTGCTGTTTTATGACACTGTTGGAATGTGTAGCAGGGGGTGGTCTCTCCTAGAAGGGAGGGGGAGAGAGTGCGCGGGGTTGTATTCAATGCCTAACCTCCTGTTCTCCCCCCGCCCAGCAGGAGAGAAGGAAAGTGCGGAGGGCGAGGCGGAGGGTCTGTTTGCCCGCCACCAGCGGCGAGGAGCCATCAAACAGGCCAAGGTTCACACCGTCAAGTGCCATGAGTTCATCGCCACCTTCTTCCCACAGCCCACCTTCTGCTCCGTCTGCCACGAGTTTGTCTGGTACGTGGACCCCAACTCGCCTTGTTCCCCAAACACGGGGGGTGCTTCCACAGTGTAAGGCCTGGGTAGAGTGACAATAGACAATAGGTGCAGGAGTAGGCCATTCGGCCCTTCGAGCCAGCACCGCCATTCAATGTGATCATCCCCAATCACTACTCTGTTCCTGCCTTCTCCCCATATCCCCTGACTCCACTATCTTTAAGAGCCCTATCTAGCTCTCTCTTGAAAACATCCAGAGAACCTGCCTCCACTGCCCTCTGAGGCAGAGAATTCCACAGACTAACAACTCTGTGTGAAAAAGTGTTTCCTCGAGTCCGTTCTAAATGGCTTACTCCTTATTCTTAAACTGTGGCCCCTGGTTCTGGACTCGTGATCATGGCTGATCATCCCCAATCAGTACCCCGTTCCTGCCTTCTCCCCATATCCCCTGACTCCGCTATCTTTAAGAGCCCTATCTAGCTCCACAAATGATGGGTCAATTGGCCGAATCTACTCCTATAACTCATGAATTTCTGTTGTAATTGCAGGGGGTTGAATAAACAAGGATACCAGTGCAGACGTAAGTAGTTGCCCGCTCTATAGATGTTTCCAGAGAAAGATTTGAATGATGCTTTGAGTGTGATTAATATCTCCGCTTACTCCACAGAGTGCAACGCTGCCATTCATAAGAAGTGTATCGACAAGATTATCGCAAAGTGCACTGGGTCTGCCGTGAACAGCAGGGAGACTATTGTACGTATGTGATCTCAGTCCCAAAGCCACTGGTATAGATGGGCAAAGTTTAAAGGAGATGTGCGGGGTACAGAGGGAGGTGGGCGCCTGGAACGCGCTGCCAGGGGGCGGCGGCAGATACGATAGCGGCGTTTCTTGCTTTCTTGGTCCTCCGAAATATTCCAAATGGAATTTAAACTGGAGGTGGTGGAGGGAAGACTTAAGCCAGAAAGGGTTTTTGGGAAGAAAGAGCTACTTTAAATTTAGTTGCGTCTGGTTGGGTTACTATGGTAGGGTGAAGATTATTCCGTGCTTTAATTGTGCGGGGGAAGAACGAATTGCTGTACACATCTGTGTCTTGGTAGCTGGAATCTCAAATTGGATCGAATGCCCTCGTCTGCTCCTAATTGGTTTGGGTTTGGTGTAGGTTTTGTAGTCTATGTCAAGCTGACCATTTTTACATTTTGTAAAAACAGGTCAAACGGTGAACTTCACGTCTGTCTTGGAGAGGGCTCCACCCCGACCAGTGAATTCAGAAGTTTGGTAACGCTCGCTTCTCTCTCATAGGTGTTAGTAACAAATCACCTATGAGAGACGCACGTTTAAGACGCATTTGACTGCCCCCATCTACGCTAGTCCCTTGTGTTGGCCTTTGGCCCATGTCTCCATTTTGTTTGGTTTAGTTCAGAGATACGGCGCGGAAACAGGCCCTTCGGCCCACCGAGTCCGCGCCGACCAGCGATCCCCCCCGCACACTAACACTACCCTGCACACGCACCAGGGACAATTTACATTGATACCAAAGCCAATTAGCCTACAAACCTGTACGTCTTTGGAGTGTGGGAGGAAACCGGAGCGCCCGGAGAAAACCCACGCAGGCCACGGGGAGAACGTGCAAACTCCGTACAGACAGCGCCCGTAGTCAGGATGGAACCCGGGTCTCTGGCGCTGTGAGGCAGCAGCTCTACCCGCTGCACCACCGTGCCGCTAAACACACTCTGGATACACGGGAAGAGAATTACTTCTATAAAGCAGCAGAGGACCAGAGCTGTTTAAGAAGGAACTGCAGATGCTGGAAAAAACGAAGGTAGACAAAAATGCTGGAGAAACTCAGCGGGTGCGGCAGCATCTATGGAGCGAAGGAATTGTTGACGTTTCGGGTTGAGACCCGGAAAGCATCTATGGAGCGAAGGAATAGGTGACGTTTCGGGTCGAGACCCTTCCGGGTCTCGACCCGAAACGTCACCTATTCCATCGCTCCATAGATGCTGCCTCACCCGCTGAGTTCCTCCAGCATTTTTGTCTACCTTCGAAAGAACAGAGCGTGTAGCTTTAGTTTAGATGATTGTCACGTGTACCGAGGTACAGTGAAAAGCTTTTGTTGCGTGCTAACCAGTCAGCGGAAAGACTATACATGATTACCATCGAGCCGTCCACAGTGTACAGATACAGGATAAAGGGAATAATGTTTAGTGCAAGGTAAAGCCCGATCAAGGATAGTCCGAGGGTCACCAATGAGGTAGATGTTAGGATTAGAAGGATGAGGGGCGCCCTCATTGAAACTTACCGAATAGTGAAAGGCCCGGATAGAGTGGATGTGGAGAGAATGTTTCCGCTAGTGGAAGAGTCTTGGACGAGAGGCCACAGCCTCAGAATACAAGGACGTTCCTTTAGGAAGGAAATGGGGAGGAATTTCTTCACCCAGAGGGTGGTGAATCTGTGGGACTTATTGGTACAGAAGTCAATGGGAATATTTAAGGCGGAGATTGACAGATTCTTGATTAGTACGGGTGTCAGGGGTTATGGGGAGAAGGCAGGAGAATGGGGTTGAGAGGGAGAGATAGACAAGTAAGTAAGTAAGTTTATTGGCCAAGTATTCACATACAAGGAATTTGCCTTGGTGCTCCGCCCACAAGTAACAACATGACATACAGTGACAGTTACGAATGACTCCGAAAACACTAAACATTAATAATAATAAAACATTAATGATAAAGCACTATTGATCAAGCATGTGAACCAACAAAATACCAGATCAAAGGGAGGCTACAGATTTCTGGCTGTTGAGTAGAGCGACTACTCGTGGATAAAAAACTGTTTTTATGTCTGGCTGTGGCAGCTTTGACAGTCCGGAGTCGCCTTCCAGAGGGAAGTGATTCAAAGAGTTTGTGGCCAGGGTGAGAGGGGTCAGAGATGATCTTGCCCGCTCGCTTCCTGGCCCTTGCAGTGTATGGTTGGTCAATGGGGGGAATAGATCAGCCACGTTTGAATGGTGGAGTAGACTTGATGGGCAGAATGGCCTAATTATGTTCCTATTCACATACGAACGTTAGGACGTATCCGTGAATGAGAGCGTTACATGGAGTATTGGACTAAAAGCCCTAGTTGGGCCGAGCTGTACTGATAGTGCAGGACTTCACTGTCCAAAACCAGAATGGATCGATTGGGGGAGTCCAGAACGGGGGTCACACAGTTTAAGAATAAGGGGTCGGCCAGTTAGGACTGAGATGTGGAAAAACCTTTTCACCCAGAGAGTTGTGAATCTGTGGAATTCTCTGCCACAGAAGGCGGTGGAGGCCAATTCACTGGGCGTTGTCAATGTCGACACGGAATGCTGGAGTAACTCGTCTATGGAAAGAAGGAATGGGTGACGTTCTGGGTGCCTGACCCGCTGAGTTACTCCAGCATTTTGTGTCTCCCCTAAACAATCTCTCTCATGTTTTCACTGACCATCATTTTTCTCCGTTGCCTTCCAGTTTCACAAGGAGAGGTTTAAAATCGACATGCCGCACAGGTTTAAAATCTACAACTACAAGAGTCCAACCTTCTGTGAACACTGTGGCACTCTACTCTGGGGCCTGGCAAGGCAGGGGTTAAAATGTGAAGGTAAATGTGCAGGTTGTTCCGTGGATGCTGCCCGACCCGCTGAGTTACTCCAGCACTCTGTGAAACGTCACCTATCCAGGTTCTCCACAGATGCTGCCTGACCCGCTGAGTTATGGTGCAGCAGCATCTATGGAGCGAAGGAAATAGGCAACGTTTCGGGCCGAAACCCTCCTGGAAATAGGCAACGTTTCGGGCCGAAACCCGGAAGGGTTTCGACCCGAAACGTTGCCTATTTCCTTAGCTCCATAGATGCTGCTGCACCCGCTGAGTTACTCCAGCACTCTGTGAAACGTCACCTATCCAGGTTCTCCACAGATGCTGCCTGACCCGCTGAGTTACTCCAGCACTCTGTGAAACGTCACCTATCCATGTTCTCCACAGATGCTGCCTGGCCCGCTGAGTTACTCCAGCACACTGTGAAACGTCACCTATCCATGTTCTCCACAGATGCTGCCTGACCCGCTGAGTTATGGTGCAGCAGCATCTATGGAGCGAAGGAAATAGGCAACGTTTCAGGCCGAAACCCTTCTGGAAATAGGCAACGTTTCGGGCCTTAAAAATATCCACTGACATGTGGCCTCCACAGCCTTCTGTGGCAAAGAATTCCACAGGTTCACCACCCTCTGACTAAAGAAATTCCTCCTCATCTCCTTTCTTAAAGAACGTCCTTTAATTCTGAGGCTGTGACCTCTAGTCCTAGACTCTTCCACCGGTGGAAACATCCTCTCCGCATCCACTCTCAGGGCCGTTCGCTATTCTGTACGTTCCAATGAGGTCCCCCCTCATTCTTCTAAACTCCAGCGAGTACAGGCCCAGTGCCGACAAACGCTCATCATAGATTAACCCACTCATTCCTGGGGTCATTCTTGTAAACCTCCTCTGGACCCTCTCCAGAGTCGGCACATCCTTCCTCAGATATGGTGCCCAAAGTTGCTCACAATATTCTCAATGCGGCCTGACCAACACCTTATAGAGCCTCAGCATTACATCCCCACTCTTGTATACAAGCGAAAGAGTTAGGCCATTTGGCCCATCGAGTCCATTCCGCCATTCAATCACGGCTGATCTATCTCTCGCTCCTAACCCCATTCTCCTGCCTTCTCCCCATAACTCCTGACACCCGTACTAATCAATAATCTATCTACCTCTGCCTAATGGAATGGCGGTACTGACATATGATGAAAGAATGGGTCGACTGGGCTTGTATTCACTGGAATTTAGGATGAGAGGGCACCTTATAGAAACATATGAAATTCTTAAGCGATTGGACAGGCTAGATGCAGGAAAAATGTTCCCCATGTTGGCGGAGTCCAGAACCAGGGGTCACAGTTTAAGAATAAGGAGTAGACCATTTAGGACTGAGATGAGGAAAAACTTTTCACGCAGAGAGTTGTGAATCTGTGGAATTCTCTGCCACAGAAGGCAGTGGAGGCCAATTCATTGGATGTTTTCAAGAGTGAGTTAGACTTAGCTCTTAGGGCTAACGGACTCAAGGGATATGGGGAGAAAGCAGGAACGGGGTACTGATTCTGGATCATATTGAATGGCGGTGCTGGCTCGAAGGGCCAAATACTCCTGCACCTATTTCCTATGTTTCTGTTTAAAAATGTCCACTGACTTGGCCAATCGAGTAACGTCCTGGTGAGGTTTGGGGAATTGACTCCGTTGGTGACGCCTTTCTGTCTGTTTCTCTCTCGGGACAGAATGCGGGATGAACGTCCACCACAAGTGTCAGAACAAAGTGGCCAATCTGTGCGGCGTGAACCAGAAGATGATGGCGGAGGCCCTGGCCCAGATAGAGAGCGAACAGCAGGTGATTCCCGCCTTCCCCGCCCCATCGACCGAGCCAGCCATCCGTGCGGGAACAGCCCCGTCCACCGCCGCGAGAATCCGCAGTTGTGGACACAGCCCAGACCATCCCACAAACCAACCTCCCTTCCACTGACTCCATCTACACCTCACGCTGCCTCGGCAAGGCCAGCAGCATCATCAAGGACCAGTCTCACCCCCCGGTCACTCCCTCTTCTCCCCTCTCCCCTCGGGCAAGAGGCACAGAAGTGTGAAAACGAACGCACACCTCCAGATTCAGGGACAGTTTCTTCCCGGCTGTTATCAGGCAACTGAACCATCCTACCACAACCAGAGAGCGGTCCTGAACTACCATCTACCTCATTGGCGACCATCGGGCTATCCTTGATTGGAGTTTGCTGGTTTTATTTTGCACATTTCCTTATCATGTATCAAAAGTTTTTCACTGTACCTCGGTACACATGACAATAAACTACACTATGCATCACTACATCCTATGCCTCTCGTACACGAAGGGATTATCTCCGATCTTCCAACCTACCTCACTGTGGCCCTCACACTTTTTTCCCCCATAAATGATAGGAGGAGAATTAGGCGATTTGGCCCATCAAGCCTACTCTGCCATTGAATCATGGCTGATCTATCTTTCCCTCTCAACCCCATTCTCCTGCCTTCTCCCCATAACCCCTGACACCCTCACTAATCAACAATCTAGCAATCGCCACATTAAAAATACCCACTGACTTGGCCTCCAAAGCCGTCTGTGTCAATGAGTTCCACAGATTCACCACCCTCTGGCTGAAGAAATTCCTCCCCATCTCCTTCCTAAAGGAACGTCCTTTAATTCCTTTAACTGGCCCTAGACTCTCCCACTAGTGGAAACATCCTCTCCACATCCACTCTATCCAGGCCTTTCACTATTAGGAAAGTATTTTTCTATCCCAATCCCAAGCCTTGTTGCCCGTGGACGCCGAGTCTTTGACGCCCTGTTTCTGCGCCTCTTTGATGCAGGCACGTACACAACGTGACAACGAGCACATCAGTCGAGAGGGACCTTTGAAAGTCGGCATTTTCGAGAAACCATCGGAGGATCCGAAGCCGACAGCATCGGTGAAAGGTACGGTGGTGTTTAGTTTAGTTCAGAGATCCAGCGCGGAAACAGGCCCTTCGGCCCACCGGGTCCGCGCCGACCAGCGATCCCCGCACACTAACACGTTCCTACACACACTAGGGACAATTTTTTTTTTTCTTCTACATTTATACCAAGCCTGTCTATTGTCAAACCTGCACGTCTTTGGAGTGTGGGATGAAACCGAAGATCTCGGAGAAAACCCACGCAGGTCACGGGGAGACGATACAATCTCCGTACAGACAGCGCCTGTAGTCTGGATCGAAGCCGGGTCCCTGGTGCCATAGGGCAGCAATTCTACCACTGCGCCTCCGTGATATAGCTCTATAGGGCAATGTCACGGTATATCAGAAAGGGCTCTTAAAGATAGCAGAGTCCGGGGATATGGGGAGAAGGTAGGAACGGGATACTGATTGGGGATGATCAGCCATGATCACATTGAATGGCGGTCCTGGCTCGAAGGGCCGAATGGCCTACTCCTGCACCTATTGTCTATTGTCATACAAATAGATAACTTTACCACCAGTGGGAGAGTCATGAACATAATTGCAAGATGAGGGGACTTATTTAAAATGGAGATACAGAATTTCTTCTCTCAAAGGATAGTCAATCTCTGGAGTTCTCCATCCCTGAAGCATGTGGTGGGATATCACCAGACATTGCGGGCTGAAGGGACTGTCCCTGGTCTGTGCTGTTCGATGTTCCATCCAGTCCCATTTTGAAGAAATGGGGAGGCAGGGTGGTGCAGCGGGTAGAGCTGCTGCCTCACGGCGCCAGAGACCCGGGTTCAATCCTGACTACGGGTGCTGTCTGTACGGAGTTTGCACGTTCTCCCCATTGCATGGATAGGACAGGTTTGGAGGGATATGGACCAGGCACTCAGGCAGGTGGGACTAGTGTAGCTGGGACGTGTTGGCTGGTGTGGGCAAGTTGGGCCGAAAGGCCTATTTCCACACTGTATCGTTCTATGACCGTGTGGGTTTTCTCTGGGTGCTCCAGTTTCCTCCCACACTCAAAAGATGTACAGGATCGTAGGTTAATTGGCTTCTGTATAATTGTAAATTCTCCCTAGTGTGTGTAGGATAGTGCCAATGTATCGCTGGTCGGCACGGACTCAGTGGGCCGAAGGGCCTGTTTTCACGCTAGAGTCTTCTAAACTCCAAAGTCTGAAGTGTCAGTTGTTTGGCAGACCTATGATCGCTCGGCTTAATATCAGTCACTTCCCGGCAGGTCGGTGTTACAAAGGGCCTGTCCCACCTGCGGTGACCTAATCTGCGAGTTCTGGCGTGTTTGCCCTCGACTCGTACTCGCAGCACGGTCGACACGAGGTCGTAGGAGGTCTTCGTAACTCTCCTTCATGCTCGAGAGTGGTCCCCGCGTACTCGAGGCCTCAGCTAGGTCGCGGCGTTTTTTTCAATATGTTGAAAAACGCCCGCGAGTAAAAAAAGGTCGCCATGGAAAAAGTAAATACTTTTTTTTCTCGTAGGTTTAGTCGTACTAGGTCGGCATGTTAGTCGTAGATAATCGAGGGTAGTCGTACATAGTCTTCATCATAGTCGAAGGGAGGTCGAAGGAGATCGACAGAGGTCGTCTTCACTCTCCACTATTCGGTGTCCAATTTCCCCGAAGTTAGTCGTAGCTAGTCGAAGCTGGTCTTCAACATAGTCGAAGGAGGTCTTCAACATCATTTTTTCAAACTCTTCTAAACTCGCCAATTAGGTCGCCCAGGTGGGACAGCCCCTTAAGTTTGGCAGCATTGTCATGAAGGGCTGGGCCACATTGTGTGCTGGTATCTGAAGATAGGGAGGGAGGGGACAATCGGCAACAGTCCCGTCAATTTGCTTCGTGCAACGAAGGGGATATATTGTCTGGGAAGGAACTGCAGATGCTGGTTTACACTGAAGATTGGCACAAAAATGCTGGAGTAACTCAGCGGGACGGGCGGCCCGGCCTCTCTGGAGAGCAGGAATGGGCGACGTTTTGGGGCAGAGTCTGAAGAAGGGCCTCGACCCGAAACGTCACCCGTTCCTTCTATCCAGAGACGCTGCCTGTCCCGCTGAGTTACTCCAGCATTTTGTGTCTACCTTCGAGGGGAACACATTCACAGGTTGTGTTCGTGTCCTCTACCTCCCCCAAGTGGCCAGTTCCAGAAGAGCAATGACTTTTACAAAAGTAGCAATTACTTTTACAAGGAACTGCAGATGCTGGAATCTTGCATAGAACACAAAGTGCTGGAGGAACCCAGCAGATCGGGCAGCATCTCTGGAGGACATGGACAGCTGATGTTTTGGGTGGAGACCCTTCTTCAGACTGATTGTAGTGGGGGGGGGGGTGGGGGAAGCCGGAAGAGAGAGAGAGGTGGGTTTTCTCCGGGCGCTCCGGTTTCCTCCCACACTCCAAAGACGTGCAGGTTTGTAGGTTAATCGGCTCGGTGTAAATGTAAATTGTCCCTGGTGCGTGTAGGGCAGTGTTAGCGTGCGGGGGCCGCTGGGCAGAGCGGGCTCGGTGGGCCGAAGGGTCTGTTTTCAGCGCTCTTATCTCCAAACTGAACTAAACTAGAAAAAACATTATTTTCTCCAGAGGTGCAAGGAATCAGCTGGGAAACTCCTTCGGAAGAGGAGAAGAGCAGCCCTCCGGACTCGCCCATCTACGAGGAGGTTCCCAGCATCGATCAACGCAAGTTCACCGTGGATGACTTCACCCTGCACAAGATGTTGGGGAAAGGCAGCTTTGGGAAGGTAAGGAAATTAACGCACTTCATGCTGAGCGGTCCTGATCTCCCACCAACCTCATTGGAGACCCTCGGGCTATCTGTAATCGGACATTTACTGGACTTTATCTTGCACTAAAGGGTTGTTCCCTTCACCCTGTAGCTGTTTAATTTGGTTTAGAGCTGTTTATCGTCGGGTTTTACTGAGGTACTGTGAAAAGCTTTAGTTTAGTTTAGAGATACAGCGAAGAAACAGGCCCCTCGGCCCACCGAGTCCGTGCCGACCAGCGATCTCCCCCGCACACTGACACTATCCTACACACACACGTCTTTGGGTTGTGGGAGGAAACTGGTGATCAGCCACGGGGAGAACGTGCAAACTCCACACAGGCAGCACCCATAGTCAGGATTGAACCTGGGTCTCTAGTGCTGTAAGGCAGCAACTCTACCGCTGCGCCACCATGCCACCTATAATGCTGCTGCAAGTAAGAAATTATCTGTTTCATTGTCGTTACATACGACAATTAAACCTTCGTTGCTCTTCTATTCAACACTATCCTTACTCTTAACTTCAGACGGGGGGGGGGGGGGGGTGTGGGGGAGAACAATAGACAACATGTGCAGGAGTAGGCCATTCGGCCCTTCGAGCCAGCACCGCCATTCAATGTGATCATGGCTGATCATCCACAATCGTTCCTGCCTTCTCCCCATATCCCCTGACTCCGCTATCCCTAAAAGCTCTCTCTAGCTCTCTCTTGAAAGTATCCAGAGAACAGGCCTCCACCACCCTCTGAGGCAGAGAATTCCACAGACTCACAATGTTAAAAAAAATGTCCTCATCTCCGTTCTAAATGGCTTACCCCTTATTCTTAATCTGTGGCCCCCGGTTCTGGACTCGCCCAACATCGGGAACATGTTTCCTGCCTCTAGCCTGTCCAAACCCTTAATAATCTTATATGTTTTAATAAGATACCCTCTCATCCTTCTAAACTCCAGAGCGTACAAGCCCAGCCGCTCCATTCTATCAACATACGACAGTCCCGCCATCCCGGGAATTAACCTGGTGAACCTACGCTGCACTCCCTCAATAGCAAGAATGTCCTTCCTCGATGTTTGGAGACAAAGGAACAGCCGCGATGGGATACTTTGTCAGTGCCCTTTCTGTGGTGCCTCTTTGCATGCCTTGGGAATGTACAACAAAGAATATCACTGACTTGTCACCTGTGACAATGAAGTATCGTTCATTCATTCATTCATTCATTCATTCATTCATTCATTCATTCATTCATGGGAGTTTTGTTTAACCCAAGCTGATGATGTTCTTCATGTCTCCTGTGGCCGTTTGACAAAATGCTGGAGAATCTCAGCGGGTGTGGCAGCATCTATAGAGCGAAGGAATAGGTGATGTTTCTGATCAAGACCCTTCTTCGAAGGAACGGGTGACGTTTCGGGTACCTGAGGTACAGGATACTGAGTTGGATGATCAGCCATGATCATATTGAATGGCGGTGCAGGCTCGAAGGGCCGAATGGCCTACTCCTGCACCTATTTTCTATGTTTCTATGAGACCCTTCTTCGAAGGAATAGGTGACGTTTCGGGTCGAGACTCCACTTCGAAGGAATAGGTGACGTTTCGGGTCGAGACCCCTCTTTGAAGGAATAGGTGACGTTTCGGGTCGAGACCCCTCTTCGAAGGAATAGGTGACGTTTCGGGTCGAGACCCCTCTTCGAAGGAATAGGTGACGTTTCGGGTCGAGACCCCTCTTCGAAGGAATAGGTGACGTTTCGGGTCGAGACCCCACTTCGAAGGAATAGGTGACGTTTCGGGTCGAGACCCCACTTCGAAGGAATAGGTGACGTTTCGGGTCGAGACCCCTCTTCGAAGGAATAGGTGACGTTTCAGGTCGAGCCCCGAAGGGTCTCGACCCGAAACGTCGCCTATTCCTTCACTCCACAGATGCTGCTTTCACCCGCTGAGTTTCTCCAGCATTTTTTTGTTGTCTACCTTCGATTTTTCCAGCACCTGTAGTTCTTTCTTCAACACAAAACTCATGTCTCCTGTGGTCATTTGTCCAGGTCTTCCTCGCTGAGTTGAAGGGCAGGAATGAGTTCTTTGCCATCAAGGCTTTGAAGAAAGACGTGGTCCTGCTGGACGATGACGTGGAATGCACCATGGTGGAAAAGCGAGTTCTCTCTCTGGCGTGGGAGCACCCGTTTCTCACCCATCTCTACTGTACTTTCCAAAACAAGGTAGGAGCCCCCTCAAACAATCACCCTCCATCGCCCGACTGCATCTCGTATATATTTCAAGTTCGTGGGATAGGAGCAGAATAGGGCCATTCGGCCCGTCAAGTCTACCCAGGCCATTCAATCATGGCTGATCTATCTCTCCCTCTCAACCCCATTCGTCTGCCTTCTCCCCATAACAATAGACAATGGACAATAGGTGCAGGAGTAGGCCATTCGGCCCTTCGAGCCAGCACCGCCATTCAATGTGATCATGGCTGATCATCCCCAATCAGTACCCCGTTCCTGCCTTCTCCCCATATCCCCTGACTGCGCTATTTTTAAGAGCCCTATCTAGTTCTGTCTTGAAAGCATCCAACCCTCTGAGGCTGAGATGATAGGAGGAGAATTAGGCCATTTGGCCCAGCAAAGTCCAATCAAGGATAGTCTGAGAGTCTCCAATGAGGTAGATAGTAGGTACACAAAATTGCTGGGGAAACTCAGCGGGTGCAGCAGCATCTATGGAGCGAAGGAAATAGGCGACGTTTCGGGCCGAAACCCTTCTTCAGACTGAGTTCAGGACTGCTCTCTAGTTGTGGTAGGATGGTTCAGTTGCCTGATAACAGCTGGGAAAAAACTGTCCCTGAATCTGGAGGTGTGCGTTTTCACACTTCTGTACCTCTTGCCTGATGGGAGAGGGGAGAAGAGGGAGTGACCGAGGGTGAGACTGGTCCTTGATGATGCTGCTGGCCTTGTCGAGGCAGCGTGCGGTGTAGATGGAGTCGATGGAAGGGGAGGTTGATTTGCGTGATGGTCTGGGCATAATGAATTTGGTGTAGTTAGGACACCTTGCTGGTGTAGCAAGGACACTAAATGGCCTGTCCCACTTACGTGATTTTTTTCAGCGACTGCCGGCACCCGTCATAGTCGCAGCAGGTGGTCGAAAATCTTCAACATGTTGAAAATCCAGCGGCGACCAGAAAAAGGTACGACTCTCACAACCATACGGGCGACATGTCGCGGGGTGAAGCCTGTACGGTCGTGAGTAGTCGCCCACAGAGTCGTACCTTGTTTTGGTCGCCGCTGGATTTTCAACATGTTAAAGATTTTCGCCGACCTGCTGCGACTATGACTGGTGCCGGCAAAAGTCGCCGAAAAAATCACATAAGTGGGACAGGCCCGTTCGTGCCCTTGTGTTATTTGTCATTTGAAAGTGTCGCTGTAAGGAAAGGAGGTTTATTAAATTTACAAAATGACTTCCAATCGCTTTGACCTTTTGCTTATCATCCCTAAGTCACTGAGTGGGTGTGAATTACTCACGAGCGTGGCTGAGTTTAGCGTACACACACACACACGTGCGTGGCAACTGAACAGGGAGATGAGTCACCAACCGCGGGAATCCCCAATCTGATCGGCCCTTACAGCCACAGTCATTCTCTCCCCCAACCTTACCGACTGCATCCTGTGGCCCCTGGTATCAAACAGAGCGAAACAGGCCCTTCGAGTCCCAAGACAAAACCCCATGTACACTAGGGATGCTACCTGAACTGTCTGATCTTTGTTGCCTTCCACCACAGTGAAGAATGCTGTGGTGGGTGTTTGTGTTAGATCCGTGGTCCCTGCCTGCTTCAAAAAATCCATCATTGTACCGGTACCAAAAAAATGCCTCCCCAGCCTGTCTGAATGACTACCGTTCGGTGGCCATGAAATGCTTTGAGAGGCTGGTGAAGAAACACATCTGCGCCTTCCTCCCTCGGAACATGGACCCGTTGCAGTTCGCATACCGTCCGAACAGATCCACGGACGATGCGGTCTCCCAGGTCTTGCACACCGCTCTCTCCCATCTGGACAGCCAGAAGGGGGGCTACGTGAGGATGCTGTTCATAGACTACAGTTCAGCCTTCAACACGATAGTCCCCACCAGACTGGCCGGGAAGCTAATGGAATTGGGGCTCAACACCTCCCTGTGTGCCTGGGTCCTGGACTTTCTCACCGCCAGGCCCCAGGTAGTCAAGATGGGAGGGAATACATCGAAGTCCCTCACCCTGAGCACAGGATCGCCCCAGGGTAGCGTCCTCAGCCCCCTATTGTACCCCTTGTACCCACATGACTGTGTGGCTAGGTTCAGCTCCAACTCAATAATTAAGTTTGCTGATGACACTGTGGTGGTGGGCCTGATCTCAGACAACGATGAGAAGGCCTACCGGGAGGAGGTGGCTGATCTAGCACTCTGGTGCCAGGATAACAGCCTCCTCTTGAACATCAAAAAAACGAAGGAGCTGATCATGGACTTTAGGAGGGCACATCATCCGAGGACGTACACTCCATTGAGGATAAATGGGGATCCTGTGGATAGGGTGAACTGTTTTAAATATCTGGGAGTCCACATCTCCGAGGATATGACATGGGCAACACACGCCTCAGCACTCGTGAGTAAGGCAAGGCAGCGCCTTTACCACCTCAGGCAATTGAGGAAATTCAGAGTGTCTCCGAGGATCCTCCAGTGCTTCTACGCAGCGGCGGTGGAAAGCATCTTGTCCGGGAACATTACCATCTGGTTTGGGAATTGCTCTGCCAAGGACAAGAAGGCTCTGCAGAGAGTAGTGCGTTCGGCCGAACGCACTATGGGAACTTCACTTGCCCCCCTGCAGGAACTATACATCAGGAGGTGCAACTCCAGAGCCAACAATATCATGAGAGACCCCTTCCACCCCTGCAACGGGACTGTTCCAGCTGCTACGGTCAGGCAAACGCCTCCGTTGCCATACGGTGAGAACGGAGAGGTTGAGAAGGAGTTTCTTCCCAGAGGCCATTCGGACTGTAAACGCCTATCTCACCAGGGACTAACTCTACTGAACGTTTTTCCTTCCATTATTTATTATGTAAAAGAATATGTGCGTTATGATTGTGTTTATAGTTTGTTTGGTTGTTTGTCTTTTGCACAAAAGTCCGCGAGCATCGCCACTTTCATTTCACTGCACATCTCGTATGTGTATGTGACAAATAAACTTGACTTGACTTGACTTATTGTGTATTGTGTGTTCTTTTTAAGTGTATCGTTGCTGGTAAATTCATTTCACTGCACCTTTGGGTGCATGTGACGAATAAAATTGACTTTGACTTCAAGATTCAAGAGAGTTTATTGTCATGTGTCCCTGATAGGACAATGAAATTCTTGCTTTGCTTCAGCACAACAGAACATAGTAGGCATGAATACAGAACAGATCAGTGTGTCCATTTGACTTTGACTTTGAATGACTCCAGCACTTTATAGAACCCTACAGCACAGGAACAGGCCCTTCGGCCCAACTTGCCAACACTGGCCAACTACACTAGTCCCAACTGCCTACGTTTAGTCCATATCTTATCTTATCTTATCTTATCTTATCCCTCTCAACCAGTCCTATCCATGTATCCATCCAAATGTTTCTTAAACGTTGCAATACTAACTACCTCACCTACCTCCTCTGGCAGTTCCACACACCTACCACCCTCTGTGTGAAAAAGTTACCCCTCAGATTCCTATTAAATCTTTTCCCCTTCACCTTGAACCTGTGTCCTCTGGTCCTCCATTCCCCTACTCTGGGCAAGAGACTCTGTGCGTCTACCCGATCTATTCCTCTCATGATTTTGTACACCTTTATAAGATCGCCCCTCATCCTCCTGCTCTCCAAGGAATAGAGACCCAGCCTGCTCAACCTCTCCCTGCAGCTCACACCCTCAACTCCTGGCAACATCTTCGTAAATCTTCTCTGTACCCTTTCTAGTTTGACAACACCTTTCCTATAACATGGTGCCCAGAACTGAACACAATATTCTAAATGCGGGCTCACCAACGTCTTATACAACTGCAACATGACCTCCCAACCTCTATACTCAATACTCTGGCTGATAAAAGCCAATGTGCCCAAAGCCTTTTTGACCACCTTATCCTCCTGCGACTCGACCTTCAAGGAACCATGCACCTGTACTCCTAGATCCCTCTGCTCTACAACACTACCCAGAGGCCGACCAAATACTATGTAGGTCCTGCCCATGTTAGACTTCCCAAATTGCAACACCTCACACTTCTCTGTATTAAATTCCATCAACCATTCCTCCGCCCACCTGGCCAATCGATCCAGATCCTGCTGCAATCGTTCACAACCATCTTCACTATCTGCAAAACCACTCACATTTGTATCATCAGCAAACTTGCTAATCTTGCCCTGTATGTTCTCATCCAAACCATTGATGTAGATGGCAAACAGTAACAGGCCCAGCACCGAACCCTGAGGCACATCACTAGTCACAGGCCTCCAGTCTGAGAAGCAACCTTCCACCATCACCCTCTGCTTCCTTCCAATTTTCTATCCATTCAGCTATCTCTCCTTGGATCCCACGCGACATCATTTACCAAGAGACCAGGCGACCATCTCACCCGACAGGCGCTCGGTCCGTCAAGGTCTGCCCGATCTCCCGGTTGCTAACTATTTCAACCCCCCCCCCCTTCCCCTTCCCAGACTGACCTTTCTGTCCTGGGCCTCCTCCACTGTCAGAGTGAGGCCCAGCGCAAATTGGAGGAACAGCACCTCATATTTCACTTGGGGCAGCTTACACCCCAGCGGTATGAACGTTGACTTCTCCAATTTTAGGTGGCCCACATGCAACTCACCATCTCTGCCCATTGTCCAACCATATGCCTTTCAACCCCCCCCCCCCCCCCCTCACCTGTATGCGTCTATTACCTGCCAAGCCAGTGGAGATGAGACATGCTGGCCGGTGTGGGCAAGTTGGGACTAAGGGCCTGTTTCTACGCTGCATGGCTCTGAGCTCCCGCATAGAAACCTTAATTAGTGTCAGAGTTTACCTCCAAGACCAGAGGCTGGAGAAGATAGGAGAGTGGGGCCGAAGGGCCTGTTTCCATGTGGTATGACTATGACTCCTTGACTCTGTGAACCCCATCTCCATGACCATGTCCCCATGAACATGTCTCCATGTCAAATTGTCGGCCGCAGACCCCAATGGATGAGATGAGTGGAGTATTGATCAGGACGCCTTCGATTCCTCTTGGGTTAGACTGAGGGTACTGATCCTCTGATTCCTTCTTTGCCCAGGAGAACCTGTTCTTTGTGATGGAGTACCTGAATGGGGGAGACCTGATGTTTCACATCCAAAGTTGCCAGAAGTTTGAGGTACCGAGAGCCACGTGAGTGCATCGTCGTTCCGGTTTCCCAAATGTCTTCATTGTGTTCGCAGCTTAGTTCAGCTCAGTTTAGTTTATTGTCACGTGTACCGAGGTTATGTTGCGTGCTAACCAGCCAGCGGAAATGGGCTGAATGGCCTCATTCTACTCCGATCACTTATGATCTTATGAATACATGATTACAATCGAGCCGTCCACAGTGTACAGATACATGATAAGGGAATAACGTTTAGTGCAAGTTAAAGCCAGTGAAATCCGATCAAGGAGAGTCCAAGGGTCACCAATGAGGTAGATAGTAGTTCAGGACCGCTCTCTGGTTGTGGTAGGATGGTTCAGTTGCCTGATAACAGCCGGGAAGAAACTGTCCCTGAATCTGGAGGTGTGTGCGATCGTTTTCACACTTCTGTGCCTCTTGCCCGATGGGAGAGGGGAGAAGAGGGAGTGACCGGGGGTGAGACTGGTCCTTGATGATGCTGCTGGCCTTGCCGGTTAAACCAGTTCAGTTTGGAGGTGAGAAAAAACTTTTTCACCCAGAGAGTTGTGAATTTGTGGAATTCCCTGCCACAGAGGGCAGTGGAGGCCAAGTCACTGGATGGATTTAAGAGAGAGTTAGATAGAGCTCTAGGGGCTAGTGGAGTCAAGGGATATGGGGAGAAGGCAGGCACGGGTTATTGAGAGTGGACAATCAGCCGTGATCACAATGAATGGTGGTGCTGGCTCGAAGGGCCGAATGGCCTCCTCCTGCACCTATTTTCTATGTTTCTTGAGAAATATGTTTAGAAATACAGTGTGGAAACACCCTTTGGCCCAACAAATCCATGCCGACCAGCGGTTTCTGTAAATTGTCCCTAATGTGCTAATGTACGAGGTGATCGCTGGTCGGCGTGGGCCAAAGGGCCTAATTCTAAGCTGTACCTCTAAAGTCTAAGTAAAGTCACCCGTTCACACTAGTTCTGTAATCCTACTTTCTCATCCACTCCTTACACACTAGGGGTAGTTCACAGACAAACAATTAGCCTGCACATTTGTACGTACACGTCTTTGGGATGTGGGAGGAAACCAGGGCAGGTCACAGGGAGAACGTACAAACTCTGCACAGACAGCACCCGTAGTCAGGATCGAACCCAGGTCTCTGGAGCTATGAGGCAGCAGCTCTACCGCTGTGCCACCGTGCCACCCTCTGCTTTTCATAGGTACTAGGAGCAGAATTAGATCATTCGGCCCATCAAGGTCTACTCCATCATTCAATCATGGCTGATCTATCTCTCCCTCTCAACCCCATTCTCCTGCCTTCTCCCCAGAACTCCACGACACCCGTACTAATCAAGAATGCTGATTTAAATCAAAGATAGACACTGAGTGCTGGAGTAACTCAGCGGGTCAGGCAGCATCTGTGGAGAACATGGATAGGTGACGTTGCAGGTCTGTCTGGAGAAATGTTCCCAACCCAAAATATCACCTATCCATGTTCTCCAGAGATGCTGCCTGACCCGCTGAGTTACTCTAGCACTTTGTGTCTTATTTTGTAAGCCAGCTACTGCAGTTCCTTGTTATAAAGTCATAAGGTCATAAGTGATATGAGCAGAATGAGGCCATTCGGCCCATCAAGTCTACGCCGCCATTCAATCATGGCTGGTCTATCTCTCCCTCCTAACCCCATTCTCCTGCCTTCTCCCCATAACCCCTGACACCCGCACTAATCAAGAATCTATCTATCTCTGCCTTAAAAATATCAACTGACCTGTCCTCCACAGCCTTGTGTGGTGAAGAATCCCACAGATTCACCACCCTCTGACTAAAAGTTTAATTGTTACAACATTCACCAAGATAAGTCTCTTTGCAGGTTCTACGCAGCTGAAATCATCTGTGGCCTCCAGTTTCTTCACGCCAGGGGCATCATTTACAGGTAACACGCATAGAACACGCATGTTGTTGTCTAATGCTTGGATTTTATTTGCAGATTCCGGGGTTTTTTTCATTTTTTTCTTTTTTTGTCTTTTTATTTTTTTTTTAAGTTTTTACTCACTCTGTGACTACACTCATTTGGTAGTTTAGGAGTTCTATTTTTACACATTCACTTTCTCCTTCACTTCCTTTCTTTCTTGCTCTTTCTCTCTTTTTCTATTTCATCTTTGTCAAAATTAAAATGGAAGCTGTACAATAAATGTATTTTGTCATATGCCGCAGTTCGTACTTGTGTTCACTGCTTCTAATAAAATTAGACAGAGTTGACGTGGATAAGCTTTTCCCATTGAGAGTAGGGAAGATTCAAACAAGAG
Source organism: Amblyraja radiata (assembly GCF_010909765.2). NCBI lineage: Eukaryota > Metazoa > Chordata > Chondrichthyes > Rajiformes > Rajidae > Amblyraja > Amblyraja radiata. Next base: position 41,632,151 of record NC_045976.1, read on the forward strand.
GACATGACTTGAGAATTAAGGGACAGAAGTTTAGGGGTAACATGAGGGGGAACTTCTTTACTCAGAGAGTGGTCGCGGTGTGGAATGAGCTTCCAGTGCAAGGTGGTGGAGGCAGGTTCGATTTTATTGTTTAAAAATAAATTGGATAGGCATATGGATGAGAAGGGAATGGAGGGTTATGGTCTGAGTGCAGGTAGATGGGACTAGGGGAGAATAAGTGTTCGGCACGGACTAGAAGGGCCGAGTGGCCTGTTTCCGTGCTGTAATTGTTATATAGTTATATGGTTATATGAAATACTACACAAAACGACACAAAAACACAATGGATAGACAAAAGGCTCGAGTAACCCAACCCGAATTGTCACCCTTTCCTTCTCTCCACAGATGCGGCCTGTCCCGCCGAGTTACTCCAGCTTTTTGCGTCTCTCTTTGATTTAAACCGGCATCTGCAGTTCCTTCCTAAACAAAAAAAAAACATTGAACCCAGAGAAGGGGACTCAAGAAAAATATAACTTAGGTTTAAGTTGAGGGGGGGAAAGATTTAATAGTAACCTGAAGGGTCCACGTTGGGTGACGGGTGGTGGGTGTACGGAACGAGCTGCCGGAGGAAGTAGTTGAGGCAGGGACTATCGCAATGTTCAAAAAGGGCCAGAGGACATAGGTTCTCAAGGCGAAGGGGAAAAGATTTAATAGGAATCTGAGGGGTAACTTTTTCCACACAGAGGGTGGTGGGTGTGTGGAACGAGCTGCCGGGGGAGGTAGTTGAGGTAGTTAGTATTGCAACGTTTCAGAAACATTTGGACAGGTACATGGATAGGGCAGGTTTTGAGGGATATGGGCCAAACGCAGGCAGGTGGGACTAGTGTAGATGGGACATGTTGGTTGGTGTGGGCAAGTTGGGCTGAAGGGTCTGTTCCCACACTGTATGACTCTATGACTCTAACAAATGATCAGATATTCTCAGTAAACTAGAGCATGATCGAGCTAAACCAAACCGTACAAAGGGCGACCATAGTATTGTGAAGTCTGTAGAGGGTCTGTGCTGAGGTAGTTTGGGGCAGGATGGTTCTAGAGCGTGATAGTTGCTGGGAAGAAGCTGTTCCTGAACCTGGAGGTCACGGTTTTCAGGCTCCCCCCCTTATGAGGTAGATGGGAGGTCAGGACCACTCTCTAGTTGGTGGTAGGATGGTTCAGTTGCCTGATAATAGCTGGGAAGAAACCGTCCCTGAATCTGGAGGTGTGCGTTCGATTTCACACTTCTGTACCTCTTGCCCGATGGGAGAGGGAAGAAGAGGGAGTGGCCGGGGGTGAGACTGGTCCTTGATGATGCTGCTGGCCTTGCCGAGGCAGCGTGCGGTGTAGATGGAGTCGATGGAAGGGGAGGTTGGTTTGTGTGATGGTCTGGGCTGCGTCCACAATTCGCTGCGGTCGTCGATGTCTGTGGCTTTTGTTCTCACCAATCCTCCGCACGTATTTCTAGGGACCTGAAGCTGGACAACGTTCTTCTGGACAGTGATGGTCACATTAAGATCGCTGACTTTGGCATGTGCAAGGAAAACATTCTCAACGATGCCAGGACCAGCACCTTTTGTGGAACCCCCGACTACATCGCTCCTGAGGTCAGTACGCCCACGGGCGCGGCGATACGCTGCCCAAAACGCCAGCCAGATGAGAGAACCGTGAACAGGCGTGACATTGAAACATAGACAATAGGTGCAGGAGGAGGCCATTCGGCCCTTCGAGCCAGCACCGCCATTCATTGTGATCATGGCTGATCGTCCCCTATCAATAACCCGTGCCTGCCTACTCCCCACATCCCTTGATTCCACTAGCCCCTAGAGCTCTATCTAACTCTCTCTTAAATCCATCCAGTGACTTGGACTCCACTGCCCTCTGTGGCAGGGAATTCCATAAATTCACAACTCTCTGGGTGAAAAAGTTTTTTCTCACCTCAGTCTTAAATGGCCTCCCCTTTATTCTAAGACTGTGGCCCCTGGTTCTGGACTCGCCCAACATTGGGAACATTTTGCTTGTCCAGTCCCTTTATAATTTTATATGCTTCTGTAAGATCCCCCTCATCCTTCTAAACTCCAGTGAGTACAAGCCTAGTCTTTTCATAGTGTCACAGAGTCACACTGCACATACACTCTGCTGCTCATGCCAAGATGGACAGGGCAAGATACCATGTTTTACTTGGGCGGTCAGAGTGGCGCAGCGGTAGAGTTGCTGCCTTACAGCGCTCGCAGCGCTAGAGACCCGGGTTCCATCCCGACTACGGGTGCTGCCTGTACGGAGTTTGCACGTTCTCCCCGAGACCTGCGTGGGTTTTCTCCGAGATCTTCGGTTTCCTCCCACACTCCAAAGACGTGCAGGTTTGTAGGTTAATTGGCTTGGTGTATGTGTAAATTGTCCCTAGTGTGTGTAGGATAGCGTTAAGGTGCGGGGATCGCTGGTCAGCGCGGACTCGGTGGGCCGAAGGGCCTGTTTGCGCGCTGTATCACTAAACTAAACTATACTAATCTCACAGAGTCACACAGTGTGGCTCCATCCGAGACCGCGAGAAATCGCAGCGAATTGTGGACGCAGCCCAGACCATCGCACACACAAACCAACCTCCCTTCCATTGACTCCATCTACACCTCACGCTGCCTCGGCAAGGCCAGCAGCATCATCAAGGACCAGTCTCACTCCGGCCACTCCCTCTTCTCCCCTCTACCATCGGGCAAGAGGCACAGAAGTGTGAAAACGATCGCACACCTCCAGATTCAGGGACAGTTTCTACCCGGCTGTTATCAGGCAACTGAACCATCCTACCACAACCAGAGAGCGGTCCTGAACTACTATCTACCTCATTGGTGACCCTCGGACTATCCTTGATCGGACTTTGCTGGCTTTACCTTGCACTAAACGTTATTCCCTTATCCTGTATCTGTACACTGTGGACGGCTCGATTGTAATCATGTATTGTCTTTCCGCTGACTGGTTAGCGCGCAACAAAAGCTTTTCACTGTACCTCGGTAGATGCTGGCATCATTGACTAACGTCTCAGGTCATCGAAAAATTAGAGGCGGTGACGACGTGTTGGTGACGACGTGTTTGTTCAAGTGGCGCAACATTTTTTTTGGCGCCGCTGGATTATGAAATGTTCGAAACCTTCTGGGGACCCCGATATGATGCCGGCAGTCGCCGAAAAAATCGCCAAGTGGGACCGGCCCCTTAAAGCTGCATCAGCGGTTCCTTCCCACACATTGACAATTAACTGAACTGAACTGATACTGGTGGACAAAATTGCTGGAGAAACTCAGCAGGAGAGGCAGCATCTGTGGAGCGAAGGAAATAGGCGACGTTTCGGGCCGAGACCCTTCTTCAGACTGATGTGAGGGTGGGGGGAGGGGAGGGAAGAAGAAAGGAAGAGGCGGAGACAGTGGGCTGTGGGAGAGCTGGGAAGGGGAGGGGAAGGGCGGGAGAAAGCAGGGACTACCTGAAATTGGAGAAGTCAATGTTCATACCGCTGGGGTGCAAACTGCCCAAGCGGAATATGAGGTGCTGCTCCTCCAATTTGCGCTGGGCCTCACTCTGGCCATGGAGGAGGCCCTGGACAGAGAGGTCGGATTTGGAATGGGAGGGGGAGTTGAAGTGCTGAGTTGAAGGGAGATCAGGTTGGTTAACACCGAGCGGAGGTGTTGGGCGAAGCGATCGCCAAGCCTGGCGCTTGGTCTCACCGGTGTAGAGCAGCTGACGCCTAGAGCAGCGGATGCAAGAGATGAGGTTGGGTGAGGTTGCAGGTGAACTGATGCGGTGTGTGTGGTCTGACTGTGTCCACTTGTTCCGCTTGTTGCGCAGATCCTACTTGGGCAGAAGTACAGCATGTCGGTGGACTGGTGGTCCTTTGCTGTCCTTCTCTACGAGATGCTGATCGGACAGTCTCCATTCCGTGGAGGAGACGAAGATGAGCTCTTCCAATCCATCCGTACGGACGACCCCATCTACCCGCGTTGGTTGGGCAAGGAGGGCAAGGACATCCTGGTCAAAGTAAGCACCATCTCCAATACTGCGGTGCTTCCGGCTGCGGCATGGCAGGTACTTTAAAACTTTGACCGCCGGCCTGCGGCCTACACCAGCCTGAAGCCGCGGTCTCTGGTTGGGAAGAGCCGATCCTGGACTCACCTTGACTTTGACTTTGTCCCTTACCATCTGGACGCCCGCAGCAACGGCTGTGGAGGGTGGTGGTCCCCACCACGGGGGGAAATGGAGGAGGACTGGCCAAGCTCTGTGCCTTCCACCACAGTGATGAATGCTGTGGTGGATGTATGTGTAAAATTTTTATTGTGGTTGTGTTCTTTATTATTGTACCGCTGCTGGCAACCCAAATACCACCGACCTTGGTTGTGTGGCAATTAGATTATTTCAAATTATTTCAATAGACAAAATTGCTGGAGAAACTCAGCGGGTGCAGCAGCATCTATGGAGCGAAGGAAATAGGCAACGTTTCGGGCGGAAACCCGGAAGGGTTTCGGCCCGAAACGTTGCCTATTTCCAGAAGGATTTCGGCCCGAAACGTTGCCTATTTCCACAAGGATTTCGGCCCGATACATTGCCTCTTTCCTTCGCTCCATAGATGCTGCTGCACCCGCTGAGTTTCTCCAGCACTTTTGTCTACACTTTTCCAGCACCTGCAGTTCCTTCTTGAACACTCGTCTCCATTATCTCCTCATGGCAACGTCATAAGGTCATGAGTGATAGCAGCAGAATTAGGCCGTTCGGCCCATCAAGTCTACTCCACCGTTCAATCATGGCTGATCTAAGAATCAGGGGTAAGCCATTTGGAACGGAGACGAGGAAACACTTTTTCACACAGAGGGTTGTGAGTCTGTGGAATTCCCTGCCTCAGAGGGCGGTGGAGGCCGGTTCTCTGGATGCTTTCAAGAGAGAGCTAGATAGGGCTCTTCTTAAAGATAGCGGAGTCAGGGGATATGGGGAGAAGGCAGGAACGGGGTACTGATTGTGGATGATCAGCCATGACCACATTGAATGGAGGTGCTGGCTCGAAGGGCCGAATGGCCTACTCCTGCACCTATTGTCTATTGTCTCTCCGAACCCCATTCTCCTGCCTTCTCCCCATAACCCCTGACACCCGTACTAGTGAAGAATCTATCTATCTCTGCCTTAAAAATATCCATTGACTTGGCCTCCACAGCCGTCTGTGGCAAAGAATTCCACAGATTCACCACCCTCTGACTAAAGAAATGTCTCCTCATCTCCTTCCTAAAAGAACGTCCTTTAACCCTGAGGCTGTGCCCTCTGGTCCTAGACTCTCCCACTAGTGGAAACATCCGCTCCACATCCACTCTATCCAGGCCTTTCATTATTCTGTTTGTTTCAATGTATTCATTCCTGGGGTAAATCTTGTGGATGTGGAGGGGATGTTTCCACTAGTGGGAGAGTCTAGGAATAGAGTTCATAGCCTCAGAATCAAAGGACACTCCAGCCCGGGTCTCTGACGCTGTGAGTTGGGTCGCCAACTTCCTCACACTCCCAAATAAGGGACAAAAGGTCAAAATACGGGACAAATTCCCCACGGCAATTCGTTGACCGACTGGGCCGTGGCTGGGTGAATGATGAGTTGGCCCCGGGTGCTGGACTGCACACAAAGCCCAGCCGGCGGGACAGCTGAGGAGTTTTGGCCCGGGGGCCACCCGCACAGTCCGGCCCCCCGTCCAACTCGTGAACCGATGATCGGCTGTGAGAAGGAGGTGGTGGTGGTTGTGGTGTTGGCGGTAAGCGAAGGTCCGAAGGTCAGACAACTGGCCGGGCTGCCGACCGACGGACGGGGCTACGGGCGAGGTGCTGCTGCTGCTGCTGCTGCTGCTGCTGCACTCCATGGGCTGCACTACATCGGGACGGGTGAGGCGCGGCCGGACGACCAGACAGACCCCTCGACCCGAGTAGCAGCCGTCAAATACGGGACAAATACGGGCGGTCCCGTACGGGACAACCCAATTTAGCCCAATATACGGGATGTCCCGGCTAATACGGGACAGTTGGCAACCCCTAGCCGTGAGGCCGCAACTCTACCGCTGCCTAATCTGTCTCTCATCTTGTAGATGGTTCAGTGGGTTCTGCGAGGAACAAGCCTGACTGAACGATACCCGCGTTGAACGGCAACGTCCGCTGCCTTGTGATCAGCGACCGGTTTGTCTCTTTCAGCTCTTCGTCAGAGAACCCGAGAGAAGGCTGGGAATAAAAGGGAACATCCGGCAACATGCCTTTTTCGGGAATATAAACTGGCAAGCACTGGAAAACAGGGAAGTGGATGCACCCTTCCGACCCACCGTGGTAAGAAAATGTAATGAGGAGGAACTGCAGATGCTGGTTTACACCAAAGACAGACGCAGAGTGCTGGAGTAACTCAGCGGGTCAGGCAGCATCTGTGGAGAACATGGATAGGTGACGTTTCACAGAGTGCTGGAGTAACTCAGCGGGTGCAGCAGCATCTATGGAGCTAAGGAAATAGGCAACGTTTCGGGGCGAAACCCTTCCGGGTTTCGGCCCGAAACGTTGTCTATTTCCAGAAGGGTTTCGGCCCGAAACGTTGCCTATTTTCTTCGCTCCATAGATGCTGCTGCACCATAACTCAGCGGGCCAGGCAGCATCTGTGGAGAACATGGATAGGTGACGTTTCACAGAGTGCTGGAGTAACTCAGCGGGTCGGTCCTAAACATTTAAAGAGGTACATGGATAGGACAGGTTTGGAGGGATATGGGCCAAATCCAGGAAGGTGGTAATAGTGTAGATGGGGCATGTTGGTCAGTGTGTGTAAATTGGGCTGAAGGGCCTGTTTCTACACTGTGTGCTTCTGTCTCTCTCTGTCTCTCTCTCAATTCAATTCAATTTAAAAACTTTATTGGCATGATAAAAAATACATTGTTATATTGCCAAAGTATAAAACATGACATACATATTTAAGATGCATAAGTATAAATACAAGTATACAGTGCATGGATAGATATGTCCCTGTACATAAACTTGCAATAGGCCTATAGCCCTTTATTGATTGCTACACGTTCTTGCAGCTGTAAGCAGTACAACACAATAGCAAGTTTAGCAATTCAATATTAATTTCTTAGTGTTAGTTAATGTCAATTAGTGTGTGCGTACATATGTGCATGTTGGTCATTCACCGTCTCTCAGGTTATGGCATGCTGTTACGTATTGTGCACCAAGATGTGCCGTATTTCCTTCGCCAAGGATTATTCTTAGTTTTGATGTATCTAGTTCTTTAAAATCAGGGGTTGCCACACTGAGTTTGTCAAAGTATGCTTTCCTTGTTTTGTCAATTTTTTGCATTTCAGGAGGAAGTGCACCTCTGTTTCAACCTCATCTGTCAAACAGTGGCCGCATATTCTGTTTTCTCTTGGTTGCCAGAATTGCTTCTGTCTTCCTTTTTCAACTGCCAAATAGTGGTCACTTAACCTGTATTTGGTGAGGGTCTGTCTCTGCTTTATGTCTCTAACAGTTGAGAGATAGTCTGCCAATTTATAATCTCTTTTTAGGGCACGGTAACATTCTAATCTGCTTTGTCTTTTGGTTTCTTTATCCCAATGTTCCAAATACGTTTCTTTACATTGTTTGATAATTTGGTTCACTCTAACTGGTGATTGGGGAGCAGTATTGATCTGAGGCTGGTCACGATTTAACTGGGTAGGGTTTAACTGGATAGGGGTAGTTAGTCTCAATACTCTCTCTCTCTCACCATCTCTCCCTCCGCCTCTCTCTCCGCCTCTCCCTCCGTCTCTCTCTCTGTGTCTCTGTAATTCTTTAACTCGATGATGAATCTGTGTCTGTTTCCCCGACAGAAGTCAGCGAGTGACTGCAGCAACTTTGACAAGGAGTTCCTGAACGAGAAGCCGAAGCTGTCGTGTGCGGACAGGACTCTGATCAACAGCATGGACCAGAACATGTTCAACAACTTCTCCTTCACCAACCCCAGGATGGACAGGATACTTTGACGAGGGGGGAAGAACATCCTCCCCACACGTGGTGTAACACTGAAGAAACTGCGAGGCCTGTGCTTTGCCCGTGATAGCAGCATGCTCCCTGGACCAGTCTGTCGCTCCACTCTAGTGTGGCATGAAATAGTGGAACCCCAGTGTTAAATATTCACCCCAACACAAGCCTTGGGAAGCCGTTGTGTGAGACCACCGTCGGTGAAGTTTCTGTGGACCAAACGCTCGAGAGAGTCGCGCCTAGTGTGTGGTATTTGTAATCTTCAAGTATTGGCACTGGAGACCAGAGCCCAATATTGCATGTAGAAATGTTTAAATCTCCAATCATTGTGTTTACAAGCTTTGATTTCCGTGGGGGCGCTCATTGCGTGTGGGGGGGGGAGGGGGGGAGGGGGGGAGGGGGCCAACGCTGTTTCCTGGGAAGACGATTCCCGCGACCGTGTTTTCCGTTCATCTCAAGAGAGAGTAAAAGGGCCTGTCCCACTCGGCCGATTTTTTTTTTTCGGCGACTGCAGGCATCATCGGCTGACGTATCAGGTCACCGAAAAAGTCGCGGCACGACGACGTATCGACGCGCGGCGTCCCCTCGAGTATCGCCGCTGGATTTTGAAACGTTCGAAATCTTTCGGCAACCCTGATACGCCAGTCAATGACGCCGGCAGTCACCGAAAAAATCAGCAAGTGGGACAGGCCCATTACATGTAATAATAATAATAATAATGGATGGGATTTATATAGCGCCTTTCTAATACTCAAGGCGCTTTACATCGCATTATTCATTCACTCCTCAGTCACACTCGGTGGTGGTAAGCTACTTCTGTAGCCACAGCTGCCCTGGGGCAGACTGACGGAAGCGTGGCTGCCAATCTGCGCCTACGGCCCCTCCGACCACCACCAATCACTCACACACATTCACACACATTCACACACAGGCAAAGGTGGGTGAAGTGTCTTGCCCAAGGACACAACGACAGTATGCACTCCAAGCGGGATTCGAACCGGCTACCTTCCGGTCGCCAGACGAACACTTAGCCCATTGTGCCATCTGTCGTCCCCTGATGTAGCTCTTTGGGTTAACGGAATCAAGGGATTATGGGGGGGAAAGCAGGAACGGGGTACTGATTTTGGATGATCAGCCGTGCTAACATTGGCTTGGAGGGCCGAACGGCCTACTCCTGCACCTGGTTTCCACGTGTCTATGTTGGCCGCTCGTCTCGGTGGCGTTTCCCTCCTCAAGTTGTAGACTTGGTCCTGCCCTGAACTTGGAGTCAGGAGACTGGGCATAGTCCTGTCTGAAATGGTTGGTAGCTGGTGCGGGCAGGGCAGGCGTGCGTGCGTGCGTGCGGTCCCATGGCATGGCACAGATGCTGCCTTGATACGGCCTGTAAAACAAAAGATCTGGGTGGTGAATCCGTGGACCTCGTTGCCACAGGCGACGGTGGAGGCCAAGTCAGTGGATATTTTTAAGGCAGAAGTTCTTGGTTATTAGTGCGGGTGTCAGGGGTTACGAGGAGAAGGCAGGAGAATGGGGTTAGGACGGAGAGGTAGATCGGCCATGATAGAATGGCGGAGTAGACTCGATGGGCCGAATGGACTAATTCTGCTCCCATCACATGAACCTATGAACTTTCTCCACCCTTTGTCTCCCACTCACCACCCCCTGATCTCCCGCCTCTAAATCCACCCCCCCCCCCCCCCACCCCACTGGCCTTCTGGTCAATCGGTGTTCATTTCTGGGCCCATCCTGGACAACATTCAATGCCGGCTCTGTGTGTGTGACGTGTGAGCCTGAGTCCAGCACCAGACCCAGGAACAACATCCTCCCCCTCTGTGTGTCTGTGTATGAAGGTGTGGGTGTTAGAGGTGTGTGTGTGTGCGCACATGGCTACAAGGGTGTTAATGTGTGTGTGTGACGCGTGGTGTGTGCATGTATTTGTGTGTGTGTGGTGTGTGCACGTGCGTGTGTTTGTGCGTGTGTGTGTGCACATGCGTGTGTGTGTGTGCACGTGTGTGCACATAGACATAGACATAGAAACATAGAAAATAGGTGCAGGAGTAGAGGCCATTCGGCCCTTCGAGCCTGCACCGCCATTTGATATGATCATCCAACTCAGTATCCCGTACCTGCCTTCTCTCCATACCCCCTGATCCCTTTAGCCACAAGGGCCACATCTAACTCCCTCTTAAATATAGCCAATGAACTGTGTGGCCTCAACTACCTTCTGTGGCTGAGAATTCCACAGATGTGGCAGAGAATTCCACAGATGTGACAGAGAATTCCACACATGCGTGTGCGTGTGTGTACATGCGTGTGTATGTGTGCACACATGCCTGAGTGTGAGTGAAGTGTGAATGTTTGTGATTTAATGTGAACACACACACACACACACGCACACACACACACACACACCCCTACACCTACACCTACACCTACACCTACACCTACACCTACACCTACACCTACCTACCTACCTAAAGACATCAGGGCAATCATGGAATATTCACCTTTGTGGATGATCGAGAGGCCAGAACTAGGGAGGGTGGATATCTGGGGACAGGAGACTGCAGGAGATGGTGGAGGTAGCAGTGGGTGAGATGGGATCAACTCTACGGAGGGAGATGAAACCAAGGGATAAGAGCGTCACAATGCAGCTCCGGACTAGATCAGCAGAACACACAGAGTGATACAGCATGGAAACAGGCCCTTCGGCCCAACTTGCCCACACCGACCAACATGCCCCATCTACACTAGTCCCACCTGCCATCATTTGGCCCATATCCCTGTGACCCCCGTGGGTTTTCTCCGGGTGCTCCGGTTTCCGCCCACATTCCAAAGACGGGCAGGTTTGTAGGTTAGTTTGGCTCCTGTGAATTGTAAATTGTCCCGAGTGTGGAGGATATTGCTCGTGTACGGGGGAGATCGCTGGTCGGCGCGGACTCGGTGGGGTGAAGGGCCTGTTTCCGCGCTGTACCCCGAAAGCCCAAGTGTGAAGATATTAGTTCAATGGGGCCCCTGACATCCAACATACATGTAGTTTAGAGGCACAACCTGGAAACAGGCCCTTCGGCCCATCGAGCGCGCGCCAACCACCTATCCCCCGTTCACACTAGGGACAATTGACCTACAAATCTGTACGACTTTGGGAGTGTCGGAGGAAACCGGAGCACTCGGAGAAAACCCACGCGGTCACAGGGAGAACGTGAAAACTCCGTACAGACAGCACCCGTAGTCAGGATGGAACCCGGGTCTCTGCCGCTGTGAGGCGGCAACTCAATCGCTGAGCCACCCAAACTGAAGATGAATTCTCTCTCGCTCAGCGGCCGTTACCTGAAGAATTCTTACAACCCAAGAACCAGAAAAAACACCTTTTTTAATTAATCCCTTGAGTGTTTTATGAAACTCGGAGTCAAGATTGTAAAGCACGCATGCTTGGGAAAGAAACTGAAATGTCCTACCTAATGAGCATTAAAAATACTTCCAGTTTATTAAAATGCAGCGTAGGTTCACAAGGTTAATTCCCGGGATGGCGGGACTGTCATATGCTGAGAGAATGGGAGCGGCTGGGCTTGTACACTCTGGCATTTAGAAGGGTGAGAGGGGGGACTTATTGAAACATACAGGATTATTAAGGGTTTGGACACACTAGAGGCAGGAAACATGTTCCCGATGTTGGGGGAGTCCAGAACCAGGGACCACAGTTTAAGAATAAGGGGTAAGCCATTTAGAACGGAGATGGGGAAACACTTTTCTCACAGAGAGTTGTGAGTCTGTGGAATTCTCTGACTCAGAGGGCGGTGGAGGCCGGTTCTCTGGATGCTTTCAAGAGAGAGCTAGATAGGGCTCTTAAAGATAGCGGAGTCAGGGTATATGGGGAGAAGGCAGGAACGGGGTACTGATTGGGGATGATCAGCCATGATCACATTGAATGGCGGTGCTGGCTCGAAGGGCCGAATGGCCTACTCCTGCACCTATTGTCTATTGTCCCTCCTAACCCCATTCTCCTGCCCTCTCCCCATAACCCCTGTACCAATCAATGATCTATCTAACTGCCTTAAAAATATCCACTGACTTGGCCTCCACAGCCGTCTGTGGCAATGAATTCCACAGATTCACCACCCTCTGACTAAAGAAATTTCTCCTCCTTACTAAAAGAACGTCCTTTAACCCTGAGGCCTGCTCCTGCACCTATTGTCTATTGCATAGTTATACCGCACGCAAACAGGCCCTTTGGCCCAACACCCCCATGCTAGCCAATTTGCCCCATCTACACTAGTCCCGCCTTTGGCCCACACCTCCCTAGTCTGAACCTTTCCCATCCATGCACTTGTCCAAATTTCTGTAGCCAAGACTGTTTAATTGTCATATGTCCTGACAAAGTAGCGATGAGATTCCTTCTTGCCACAAGTCTGTAAACACAACGCCCCCAGATCATGTTATCAACTCAAATAAATAAATGAATAAACCCATTGCCAGTGCATTGTTTCTTTATAAATATATTAGCTATTAGTGCCAGTGTGCTTTCCAAACATGGCGGCACAGATGCGCAGCGGTAGAGTGGCTGCCTCACAGCGCCAGAGACCCGAGTTCCATCCCGACTATGGGTGCTGTCTGTAGGGAGTTTGCACGTTCCCCCCGTGACCTGCGTGAGTTTTCTCCGGGTGCTCCACTTGCCTCCCACATTCTAAAGACGTACGGGTTTGTAGGTTAATTGGCTTCGGTATAAGATCGTCCCTATATCTCCGGCATTTTCTGCTCCCGTTTGTATGTCAGTTGTTTGTTGTATTGTGGAAAATTAAACATTTACTTCAATTATTTCAGCCTTAAAACCTCATTTGCTGGATCCATGCACTTGCAAAAGTCACCTGGTCACCATGTGCTGGAGTAACTCAGCGGGTCAGGCAGCATCTGTGGAGAACATGGATAGGTGACGTTTCACAGAGTGCTGGAGTAACTCAGCGGGTCAGGCAGCATCTGTGGAGAACATGGATAGGTGACGTTTCACAGAGTGCTGGAGTAACTCAGCGGGTCAGGCAGCATCTGTGGAGAACATGGATAGGTGACGTTTCACAGAGTGCTGGAGTAACTCAGCGGGTCAGGCAGCATCTGTGGAGAACATGGATAGGTGACTGTTTCACAGAGTGCTGGAGTAACTCAGCGGGTCAGGCAGCATCTGTGGAGAACATGGATAGGTGACGTTTCACAGAGTGCTGGAGTAACTCAGCGGGTCAGGCAGCATCTGTGGAGAACATGGATAGGTGAGGTTTCACAGAGTGCTGGAGTAACTCAGCGGGTCAGGCAGCATCTGTGGAGAACATGGATAGGTGACGTTTCGGGTCGGGACCCTTCTTCAGACGGCAAGTAGAGGGGAGGGAACTGGAGGTAGGAAAAGGCCAGAACAAAGCAAGGGCCGTCAACAGGTGATCAAGGAAGGGTGGAGCCCACAATGGTCCATTGTTGGCTGGGAAGGAGGTGATCACAAAGGGATACAAAGATGCGAACAGTGGAACTAGTAGGATGACTGTGGTGGTGGAGGGAGGGAGGAATGAAGGGGGTTACTTGAAGTTAGAGAAGTCAAATATTCACACCGCTGGGGTGTAAGCTGCCCAAGCGAAATATGAGGTGCTGTTTCTCCAATTTGCGCTGGGCCTCACTCTGACAGTGGAGGATGCCCAGGACAGAGAGGTCAGTGTGGGAATGCTGCCCGACCTGCTGAGTTACTCCAGCATTTTGTGTCTGTCTCCAGTGATGTAACAAAGCTGGATGAGAACTGGCCAAGTCATTGTTCAGTAATTGCTATTGGTCAGGAGGGGCCACACAGAGAGAGGGAGAGAGAGAGACCACTATCCCTAAATCCCACAGCCTCATCGCTATGTATCCCCATTAATCTCCGCATCAGCGGAATTCCATCCCTGGAATGTGAGTGTGAGTCCGCTTGCCAAAAAGAGGATTACAGGAATAATCCACATGATCCTAATGTGTTGCCGGCTGACGTTGATGTCTCTTGCAATAATTCTAGGGCAGGAGTAGCAAAGACAGCCATTAGCGAGCAGTCACACAGACCACACTCCCCACCATTGTAGATGTAGCCCAGTCCATCACACAGACCACACTCCCCACCATTGTAGATGTAGCCCAGTCCATCACACAGACCACACTCCCCACCATTGTAGATGTAGCCCAGTCCATCACACAGACCACACTCCCCACCATTGTAGATGTAGCCCAGTCCATCACACAGACCACACTCCCCACCATTGTAGATGTAGCCCAGTCCATCACACAGACCACACTCCCCACCATTGTAGATGTAGCCCAGTCCATCACACAGACCACACTCCCCACCATTGTAGATGTAGCCCAGTCCATCACACACAGACCACACTCCCTACCATTGTAGATGTAGCCCAGTCCATCACACAGACCACACTCCCCACCATTGTAGATGTAGCCCAGTCCATCACACAGACCACACTCCCCACCATTGTAGATGTAGCCCAGTCCATCACACAGACCACACTCCCCACCATTGTAGATGTAGCCCAGTCCATCACACAGACCACACTCCCCACCATTGTAGATGTAGCCCAGTCCATCACACAGACCACACTCCCCACCATTGTAGATGTAGCCCAGTCCATCACACAGACCACACTCCCCACCATTGTAGATGTAGCCCAGTCCATCACACAGACCACACTCCCCACCATTGTAGATGTAGCCCAGTCCATCACACAGACCACACTCCCCACCATTGACTCCATCTACACTTCACGCTGCCTCAGGAAAGCAGCCGACATAATCAAAGACTTGTCCCTGTCCCACCCCGGTCATTCCTTCTTCTCCCCGCTCCCGTCCGGCAGAAGGTACAGAAGCTTGAAAGCGCGCACCACCAGACTCAGGAACAGCTTCTTCCCCTCTGTTATTAGGCTTCTGAACGGCCCTTCCATAAACTAGGGACTCTCTGGAGCTGTTGTGTAAGCTATTTGGAACGAAGACGAGGAAACACTTTTTCACACAGAGAGTTGTGAGTCTGTGGAATTCTCTGCCTCAGAGGGCGGTGGAGGCTGGTTCTCTGGATACTTTCAAGAGAGAGCTAGATAGGGCTCTTATAGATAGCGGAGTCAGGGGATATGGGGAGAAGGCAGGAACGGGGTACTGATTGGGGGTGATCAGCCATGATCACATTGAATGGCGGTGCTGGCCCGAAGGGCCGAATGGCCTCCTCCTGCACCTATTGTCTAGTCTCCCCTAACTCATGGTGAAGAAGAGTATCTTTATTATGTACCTCACTAATTTAGTTTAGTTTAGAGATACAGCACCGAAAATAGACCCTTCGGCCCATCGAGTCCATGCTGACCAGCGATCCCTGCACATTATAACACAGCTGGGACCCCCGGTGGAGGCAGGAACTGGCCGCTGGGCACCACTGAGGCACCAATAACTGGCCTAACCACCAGATGGCGCCACAATGGGACCTTTCTTGTTGCCAATGGTCAATTATGAATTGTGAATCAATCAATCAGATCAATAAATGCTGAATCAACCTGTGACTTTGTCACCAGTTTAGTTTAGTTTAGAGATGCAGCACCGAAAAAGGCTCTTCAGCCCATCGTGCCCGTGCCGACCAGCGATCTCACATTAACGCTATCCTACACACACTGGGGACTATTTCACACATACACCAAGCCAATTAACCTACAAACCTGCACGTCTTTGGGGTGCGGGAGGAAACCGGAGCACCCGGAGAAAACCCACGTGGTCACGGGGAGAAGGTACAAACTCCGTACAGACAGCGCCCGTTGTCGGGATCGAACCCGCGGTCTCTGGCGCTGTGAGGCGGCAACTCTACCCGCTGCGCCACCATGCCACCCGTGATCCCAAACATATTACCATGTTGTAGGAAAGATCTTGTTAAGTTGGAATGGGTGCGGAGAAGATTCATACGGATAAATTGTCGGGAGAGGTTGAGCAGGCTGGGACTCTATTCCTTGGAGCACAGGAGGATGAGGGGGTGCGATCTTATAGAGATGTATAAAAATCATGAGAGGAATAGATCGAGTAGATGCAAAGATTCTCCCACCCAGAGTAGGGGAATCGAGGACCAGAGAATATAGTTTTAAGTTGAAGGGGTAAAGATTTAATAGGAGTCTGAGAAGTCACTGAGAAGGTGGTGGGTGTATGGAACGAGCTGCCAGAGGAGGTAGTTGAGGCTGGGACTATCGTGATGTTTAAGAAACAGACAGGTAGTTGGAGAGGACAGGATATGGACCAAGCGCAGGCAGGTGGGACTAGTGTAGAAGGGACATGTTGGCCGGTGTGGGCAAGTTGGGCCGAAGGGCCTGTTTCCACACTGTATCACTCTATATATTTCACTCCGCACCTTCGATGCAAGGCCACTAGAGGGAAATCTCCACCACTGGTTCATCCATACAGACACTGTGGTGATATAGTGTTTAAGAAGGAACTGCTGATGCTGGAAGTTCGAAGGTAGACAAAAGTGCTGGAGAAACTCAGCGGGTGCAGCAGCATCTATGGAGCGAAGGAAATAGGCGACGTTTCGGGCCGAAACCCTTCTTCAGAATGATGACATGTCCCAGCTGCACTAATCTCATTTGCCTGCATTTGGCCCATATCCCTCTAAACCTGTCCTATCCATGTACCTGTCCAAGTGCCTTTCAGTTGTTGTCATGGTCCCTGCTCCAACTACCTCCTCTGGCAGCTGGTTCCAGACACCCACCACCCTCTGGGTGGAAAAGTTGCTTCTCGTGTTCCTATTAAAACCTTTCCCCTTCACCTTGAACCTCTGTCCTCTGGTCCTCGATTCCCCTACTCTGGGCAAGAGACTCTGTGCGTCTACCCGATCTATTCCTCTCATGAATTACTCCAGCACTCTGTGTTTTGCTCCAGATTTCGGCACCTGCAGTTCCTTGTGTACCATGACTATCAATAATATTTACTAGACATAAGTACTCAGTGTAGTTAGTGGGATTATAAATTAGTTCTTGGGACCTTTTTAGTTGTGAATGGTCAATTATGAATTGTGAATCAATCAATCATGTCAATAAATGCTGAATCAATCAACCTGTAACTTTGTCACTAGTTTAGTTTAGTTTAGAGATGCAGCACCTTGTTTAGTTCGGAGATACAGTGGGGAAACAGGCCCCGCACACTAACACTATCCTACACACACTAGGGACAATTTACATTTACACCAGGCCAATTATTCTACAAACCTGCACGTCTTTGGAGTGCGGGAGGAAACCGAAGATCTCGGAGAAAACCCACGCAGGTCACGGGGAGAACGTGCAAACTCCGTACAGACAGCGCCCGTGGTCAGGATCGCACCCGGGGGGTGGTGGGGGGAGGTAAAGAAGCAGGGAGATAGAGGGTTGGAGGTAAGGTGTGAAGGAGGGAGTGTGAGAGGGAACCATCTCAGAACTGGCACCTCTCTCCCCTATCTTTAGCCCTCTGACCATAGATACGTACAGCTTAGACTTCAGAGACACAGCACGGAAACAGGCCCTTCGGCCCACCGAGTCCACGCCGACCAGCGATCACCCGTTCATACTAGTTCTATGTTATCCCACTTTCTCGTCCACTCCCTAGGGGGCAGTTTACAGAGGGGCCAATTAACCTACAAACCCGCACGTCTTTGGGATGTGGGAGGAAACCCACGCGGTCACAGGGAGAACGTGCAAACTCCTTGCAGACAGCACTCCGTTGTCAGGATCAAGCCAGGGTCCGGTGGTGTGAGGCAGCGATTACTGCTGCGCCACCGTGCTGAATGTCCTATTCCCATTTAATGGGAACCCGAGAAGCAACTTTTCCTCACAGCACCAGAGACCCGGGTTCGATTCCGACTACGGGTGCTGTCTGTACGGAGTTTGCACGTTCTCCCCGTGACCTGAGTGGGTTTTCTCCGAGATCTTCGGTTTCCTCCCACACTCCAGAGACGTGCAGGTTTGCAGGTTAATTGACTTGGTGTAAATCTAAATTGTCCCTAGTGTGTGTAGGATAGTGTTAGTGTGCGGGGCCTGATTCCCCGCTGTATCTCCGAACTAATCAAGGTGTTCTCGTGAATTAGTCACAAACAGGTCGAACCAACGTTGATGCAGGAAAACTGTCCTAGATCGTGGAGGCGTTGATGTTGAATGCTAGGAAGGTTTCGTTAAGGTTGTACAGGATGTAGGTGAGGACAAGCCTTGAGAACTGTGCACAGGTTTGGCCCCCTAACCCATAAAGGATGTGGTAGTATTCATGAGAATGTTGCCAGGACTCGAGGGTGTGAGCTACAGGGAGAGGTTGAGCAGGCTGGGTCTCTATTCCTGTGAGCGCAGGAGGATGAGGGGTGATCTTATAGAGGTGTATAAAGTCATGTGAGGAATAGATTGGGTAGATGCACAGAGTCTTGCCCAGATTAGGGGAATCGAGGACCAGAAGACATAGTTTTAAGGAGAAAGGAGGAAAGATTTAATAGGAACCTGAAGGGTAACCTTTTCACAGCAACTTTTGGTGGGTGTATCGAAAGGTGGGTGTATCGAACGAGCTGCCAGAGGAGGTAGATGAGGCTGGGACTATCGCAACGTTTAACGTTTAATTATAGACAATAGACAATAGGTGCAGGAGTAGGCCATTTGGCCCTTCGAGCCAGCTCCGCCATTCAATGTGATCATGGCTGATCATCCACAATCAGTACCCCGTTCCTGCCTTCTCCCCATATCCCCTGACTCCGCTATTTTTAAGAGCCCTATCTAGCTCTCTCTTGAAAGTATCCAGAAAACCGGCCTCCACCGCCCTCTGAGGCAGAGAATTCCACAGACTCACAACTCTCTGTGAGAAAAAGTGTTTCCTCATCTTCATTCTAAATGGCCGACCTCTTATTCTTAAACTGTGGCCCCTGGTTCTGGACTCCCCCAACATCGGGAACATGTTTCCTGCCTCTAGCGTGTCCAAACCCTTAATAATCTTACATGATTCAATAAGATATCCTCTCATCCTTCTAAACTCCAGAGTGTACAAGCCCAGCTTCTCCATTCTCTCAGCGTGTGACAGTCCGGCCATCCCGGGAAATAACCTTATGAACCTACTCGTGTCAGGGGTTACGGGGAGAAGGCAGGAGAATGGGGTCAGGAGGGAGAGATAGATCAACCGTGATTGAATGGCGGAGTAGACTTGATGGGTCGAATGGCCTGATTCTGCTCTTGTCCAGAACTAGGGGGTCACAGTTTAAGGATAAGAGGGAAGTCTTTTAGGACCGAGATGAGAAAATCATTTTTTACACAGAGAGTGGTGAATCTGTGGAATTCTCTGCCACAGAAGGTAGTTGAGGCCACAGTTCATTGGCTATATTTAACATAGAAACATAGAAACATAGAAATTAGGTGCAGGAGTAGGCCATTCGGCCCTTCGAGCCTGCACCGCCATTCAATATGATCATGGCTGATCATCCAACTCAGTATCCCGTACCTGCCTTCTCTCCATACCCTCTGATCCCCTTAGCCACAAGGGCCACATCAAACTCCCTCTTAAATATAGCCAATGAACTGGCCTAGACTACCTTCTGTGGCAGAGAGTTCCAGAGATTCACCACTCTCTGTGTGAAAAAAGTTCTTCTCATCTCGGTTTTAAAGGATTTCCCCCTTATCCTTAAGCTGTGACCCCTTGTCCTGGACTTCCCCAACATCGGGAGCAATCTTCCTGCATCTAGCCTGTCCAACCCCTTAAGAATTTTATACGTTTCTATAAGATCCCCTCTCAATCTCCTAAATTCTAGAGAGTATAAACCAAGTCTACCCAGTCTTTCTTCATAAGACAGTCCTGACATGCCAGGAATCAGTCTGGTGAACCTTCTCTGCACACCCTCTATGGCAATAATGTGCTTCCTCAGATTTGACACATGAAACTTAAACATTTCACACATAATAACAGTAAAAACAATCCAGTCCCTGATGAAACAGTATAAATAGTTAAAAGCAGGTAAAACAGCAACATTAAAATACCTTAAAAACAGTCATTAAAATAATAATAATAATAATACAGTTTATTTATGGGCGCCTTTCAAGAGTCTCAAGGACATCTTACAAAAATTGAGCATGTAGAGGAAAAACATGTAAGGGGAATGAAATAAATAGTAGAGACATGACTAGTACACAAAGTAAAGACAGAATTCAATACAAAACACAGTATGAGGCAATTAATGCACAGATGAAAAGGGACGGGGACGTGGGGCTAAGGATAGGCAGAGGTGAAGAGATGGGTCTTGAGGCGGGACTGGAAGATGGTGAGGGACACGGAATTGCGGATCAGTTGGGGGAGGGAGTTCCAGAGCCTGGGAGCTGCCCTGGAGAAGGCTCTGTCCCCAAAACTGCGGAGGTTGGACTTGTGGATGGAGAGGAGACCGGCTGATGTGGATCTGAGGGACCGTGAGGGTTGGTAGGGGGAGAGGAGGTCAGTGAGATATGGGGGGGCCAGATGGTGGAGGGCTTTGTAGGTGAGGGCCAGGATTTTGTAGGTGATCCGGTGGGAGATGGGAAGCCAGTGAAGTTTTTTGAGGACTGGAGTGATGTGATGCCAGGATTTGGTGTGGGTGATGAGTCGGGCGGCTGCGTTCTGGACCAGTTGGAGTCGGTTGATGTAGGTGGAGCTGATGCCAAGGAGAAGTGAGTTGCAATAGTCCAGTCGGGAGGAGATGAAGGCATGGATGAGTCTTTCAGCAGCAGGCGGTGTGAGAGAGGGTCTGAGTTTGGCGATGTTGCGGAGATGAAAGAAGGAAGTTTTAATGACATGGCGGATGTGAGGCTCAAGGGAGAGGGTGGAATCAAAGATCACGCCAAGGTTGCGGGCCTGGGGAGATGGGGAGACAGTGGTGCCGTCGATGGTGAGAGTGGGGTTATTGATTTTGCTGAGTGTGGCTTTGTCCAGGGCAGCTGATTTGAGTGGCCAGTGCCAGAGTTATTCAAATGTCAGTGCAAATGACGTTTCGGGCCAAAACCCTACTGGAAATAGGTAACGTTTCGGGCCGAAACCCTTCTGGGTTTCGGCCCGAAACGTTGCCTATTTCCTTCGCTCCATAGATGCTGCCGCACCCGCTGAGTTACTCCAGCACTTTTGTGAACTTTATCTGTTTGGCATAATGATGATCCAGAGGGCAGTGGTTGAAGGTGAGAGGGGAAGGATTTAGTAGGAACCAGAGGAGCAACTTTTCACTGAGAAGGTGGGGGTGTATAGAACGAGCTGTCAGAGGAGGAGGTAGTTGGGGTTTTTCTGCAGTTGTACAGGGCTCTGGTGAGACCACATCTGGAGCATTGTGTACAGTTTTGGTCTCCTAATTTGAGGAAGGACATCCTTGTGATTGAGGCAGTGCAGCGTAGGTTCACCAGATTGATCCCTGGGATGGCGGGACTGTCATATGAGGAAAGATTGAAAAGACTAGGCTTGTATTCACTGGAGTTTAGAAGGATGAGGGGGTGGTTCTTATAGAAACATATAAAATTATTTAAAAAAGACTGGACAAACTAGATGCAGGAAAAATGTTCCCAATGTTGGGCGAGTCCAGAACCAGGGGCCACAGTCTTAGAATAAAGGGGAGGCCATTTAAGACTAAGGTGAGAAAAAACCTTTTCACCCAGAGAGTTGTGAATTTATGGAATTCCCTGCCACAGAGGGCAGTGGAGGCCAAGTCACTGGATGGGTTTAAGAGAGAGTTAGATAGAGCTCTAGGGGCTAGTGGAGTCAAGGGATATGGGGAGAAGGCAGGCACGGGTTATTGATTGGGGACGATCAGCCATGATCCCAATGAATGGCGGTGCTGGCTCGAAGGGCCGAATGGCCTCCTCCTGCACCTATTTTCTATGTTTCTAAAATCATGAGAGGAATAGTTCATCAGTACATCAGTTCGAGGAGCAGAATCAGGCCATTCGGCCCATCAAGTCTACACCACCATTCGATCACGGCTGATCTATCTCTCCCTCCTAACCCCATTCTCCTGCCTTCTCCTCGTAACCCCTGACACCCGGACTAATCCAAAGAAATGCTCAGGCAATCAGTATTTAATTAGGTAGACAAACTTGCTGGAGAAACTCAGCGGGTGCAGCAGCATCTATGGAGCGAAGGAAATAGGCAACGTTTCGGGCCGAAACCCTTCTGGAAATAGGTAACGTTTCGGGCCGAAACCCGGAAGGGTTTCGGCCCGAAACGTTGCCTATTTCCTTCGCTCCATAGATGCTGCCACACCCGCTGAGTTACTCCAGCATTCGATTCTCCAGCATCTGCAGTTCCTTCTTGAACATTAGTATTATATTGATGGAAGTGGCAGGGGCCATTTAAATACCTGAAGTGTTTTATCATATTTAGTCAGCTATTAATAGGTAATTTTAGCTCAACTTTGTATTTGAATGCCTCTAAATGTCAAAGACGTCCGTATATTAAAGCTGTCAGCTGCCTTTTAAGCCGTTTAGCCCAAGGGCCCGCTTTAATAGCCCTTCAATCCTCATCTAGAGGATTTACGATCTCAAGGTCCTGTCATTGATGTATTCAGGGGATGTGGTTTAAGTGACCTGACGCTGATCATCCCGCAGGAGTATTTAAACAACCACTCGCTACGTGGCACAGCGGGTAGAGCTGCTGCCTCACAGCGCCAGAGACCCGGGTTCCATCCCAACCACAGGTGCTGTCTGTACGGAGTTTGCACGTTCTCCCCGTGACCTGCTTATGTTTTCCCCGGGTGCTCGGGTTTCCTCCCACACTCCAAAGACGTACAGGTTTGTGGGCTAATTGGATTGGTGTAATTGTCCCTAGTGTGTGTAGGATAGTGTCAGTGTGCGGGGATCGCTGGTTGGTATGGACTCGATGGGCCGAAGGGCCTGTTTGCGCGCTGTATCTCTAAACTAAACTAAACTAGTCTGAAGAAGGGTCAATAGACGATAGACAATAGACAATAAGTACAGGAGTAGGCCATTCGGCCCTTCGAGCCAGCACCGCCATTCGATGTGATCATGGCTGATCATCCCCAATCAGTACCCCGTTCCTGCCTTCTCCCCATATCCCCTGACTCCGCTATTTTTAAGAGCCCTATCTAGCTCTCTCTTGAAAGCATCCAGAGAACCGGTCCTCCACCGCCCTCTGAGGCAGAGAATTACACAGACTCACAACGCGCACACACACGCACACACATGTACACACACACACACACATAACACATGTACACACACACACACACACATATGTACGCACGCACACACTCACACGTACACACGTACACACGTACACACACACACATGTACACACACAAACACATGTACACACACACATATGTACGTACACACGTACACACGTACACACACACACACACACACACACGGGGTGGGAATGTTAATGAGCTGTGGTCATGGTGAGTTGCGCTACTGGAGAAGGGGCTGCAACCGCTGAACTCACACACTCTTTAGTAATTTCATCTGTGATTTATTGGTGCAGCTGACAGCATTTAATTTATTGATATTGGTATTGGTGCACTGTTGTCACGTGTGTAGCGAGGTACAGTGAACAGCTTTTGTTGCGTGCTAACCAGTCAGCGGAAAGACAATACATGATTACAATCGAGCCGTCCACAGTGTACAGATACAGGATAAAGGGAATAATGTTTAGTGCAAGGTAAAGCCAGTAAAGTCCGATTAAAGATAGTTTGCGGGTCTCCAGTGAGGTGGATGAGAGGTCAGGACCGCTCTCTAGTTGGTGATCGGATGGTTCAGCTGCCTGATAACAGCTGGGAATAAACTGTGTAGGAAGGAACTGCAGATGCTGGTTTACACCGAAGATAGACACAAAATGCTGGAGTAACTCAGCGGGACAGGCACGATCTCTGGAGAGAAGGAATGGGTGACGTTTCGGGGCGAGACCCTTCATTCAAGATTTAAGATTCAAG
Source organism: Amblyraja radiata (assembly GCF_010909765.2). Taxonomy (NCBI): domain Eukaryota; kingdom Metazoa; phylum Chordata; class Chondrichthyes; order Rajiformes; family Rajidae; genus Amblyraja; species Amblyraja radiata. The sequence continues at coordinate 41,656,077 of NC_045976.1, forward strand.
AGAATTTATTGCTATATGTCCCAGATAGGACAATGAAATTCTTGCTTTGCTTCAGCACAACAGAACATAGGAGGCATGAATACAGAACAGATCAGTGTGTCCATTTAAACTGATAAAGTGCAAATAAACAGATAATGGGCTGTTAATGTTCAGAGTTTTGTTTGAGTTGAGTTGTGGGGAAGTAGCTATTCCTGAACCTAGTCATTGCAGTCTTCAGGCTCCTGTACCTTCTACCTGAAGGTAGCGGGGAGATGAGTGTGTGGCCCGGATGGTGTGGGCCCTTGATGATGCTGCCAGCCTATTTTGAGGCATCTTTAGACAGATGTCAGGGGAGTGGGCGGTACATAGATAAGGAAGTGTGAGGTGTGAAAACAGAACAAAGGAAATGCTGGAGAAACTCAGCGGGTGCAGCAGCATCTATGGAGCGAAGGAAATAGGTAACGTTTCAGGCCGAAACCCTTCTTCCTAGGAAATGCAGATCATGGAACACTTCCCTTTGGCTGTTTTCGCTCCTTATCTATACACTTATCACCCTAACAATTTTAATTGATCTCCATGCAGACAACACATGATCACGATCAGGCCATCCAGTGCCCAGATACAGGATAAAGGGAATAACGTTTAGGACAAGATAAAGTCCAGTAAAGTCCGCTATTTTTAAGAGCCCTATCTAGCTCTCTCTTGAAAGCATCCAGAGAACCTGCCTCCACCGCCCCCTGAGGCAGAGAATTCCACAGACTCACCACTCTTTGTGAGAAAAAGTGTTTCCTCGTCTCCATTCTAAATGGCTCACCCCTTATTCTTAAACTGTGACCCCTGGTTCTGGACTCCCCCAACATCGGGAACATGTTTCCTGCCTCTAGCGTGTCCAAGCCCTTTACAATCTTATATGTTTCAATGAGATCACCTCTCATCCTTCTAAACTCCAGAGTGTACAAGCCCAGCCGCTCCATTCTCTCAGCAAATGACAGTCCCACCATCCCGGGAATTAACCTTGTAAACCTACGCTGCACTCCCTCAATAGCAAGAATGCCCTTCCTCAAATTAGGGGACCAAACCTGCACACAATACTCCAGGCTACGCTCATTGGCGTCAAACCCATGGTCACCACTGTCGCCGAAAAATGTTCAACGTGTTGAAAACCCAGCGGCGACAAGCAAGACGCTACGACTCTGTGGGCGACTGAGGAGACGACTCACAACCATACAGGCGAAAAATGTAACCCTTGTAATAGTCTGTTCGAACTTCTACCTTCCGGCAGACGTTACAAGGCCTTCTACACCCGCACCTCCAGACTCAGGAACAGCTTCATCCCCAGAGCTATAGCTGCTCTGAACCGGCCCTGCTGAGTGCCCCCACCCCCATGAACTGTCTCCCTCGGATGGTCACGTTGCACATCGACCCGGCACAGACACTTTAGACTGCTTTACTGGGTTTTTTTATAAATCATGTTTCTCTGGGTATCTAAATGTTATTAGTTATTTAAGTTATGACATCGGATGAAGCTGTATCCCAAATCTCCTTGCATCTAATGTACAATGACAATAAAATATATTATTATTATTATTAAATGCAACCATGATCAAGGAAGCAGGCCATTGTTCGCTAGGTGAAAACGAGTTAAAGACAATGAGACTCAACAAGGCCACAGTCAAACTAGTTGCACCAACTGCGCATGTTGTTCCATTGTTTAAAAATGGTTCTAAGAGTAAACCTAGCAATTATAGACCTGTTAGTTTGACGTCAGTGGTGGGCAAATTAATGGAAAGGATACTTAGAGATAATATATATATAAGCATCTGGATAAACAGGGTCTGATTAGGAACAGTCAACATGGATTTGTGCCTGGAAGGTCATGTTTGACTAATCTTCTTGAATTTGAGGTTACTCGGGAAATTGATGAGGGTAAAGCAGTGGATGTTGTCTTTATGGACTTCAGTAAGGCCTTTGACAAGGTTCCTCATGGAAGGTTGGTTAAGAAGGTTCAATTGTTGGGTATTAATGGTGGAGTAGCAAGATGGATTCAACAGTGGCTGAATGGGAGATGCCAGAGAGTAATGGTGGATGGTTGTTTGTCAGGTTGGAAGCCGGTGACTAGTGGGGTGCCACAGGGATCTGTGTTGGGTCCACTGTTGTTTGTCATGTACATCAATGATCTGGATGATGGTGTGGTAAATTGGATTAGTAAATATGCAGATGATACTAAGATAGGTGGTGTTGTGGATAATGAAGTAGATTTTCAAAGTCTACAGAGAGATTTAGGCCATTTGGAAGCGTGGGCTGAAAGATGGCAGATGGAGTTTAATGCTGATAAGTGTGAGGTGCTACATCTTGGCAGGACAAATCAAAATAGGACGTACATGGTAAATGGTAGGGAATTGAAGAATGCAGGTGAACAGAGGGATCTGGGAATAACTGTGCACAGTTCCCTGAAAGTGGAATCTCATGTAGATAGGGTGGTAAAGAAAGCTTTTGGTGTGCTGGCCTTTATAAATCAGAGCATTGAGTATAGAAGCTGGGATGTAATGTTAAAATTGTACAAGGCATTGGTGAGGCCAATTCTGGAGTATGGTGTACAATTTTGGTCGCCTAATTATAGGAAGGATGTCAACAAAATAGAGAGAGTACAGAGGAGATTTACTAGAATGTTGCCTGGGTTTCAGCAACTAAGTTACAGAGAAAGGTTGAACAAGTTAGGGCTTTATTCTTTGGAGCGCAGAAGGTTAAGGGGGGACTTGATAGAGGTCTTTAAAATGATGAGAGGGATAGACAGAGTTGACGTGGATAAGCTTTTCCCACTGAGAGTAGGGAAGATTCAAACAAGAGGACATGACTTGAGAATTAAGGGACAGAAGTTTAGGGGTAACATGAGGGGGAACTTCTTTACTCAGAGAGTGGTAGCTGTGTGGAATGAGCTTCCAGTGGAAGTGGTGGAGGCAGGTTCGATTGTATCATTTAAAAATAAATTGGATAGGTATATGGACGGGAAAGGAATGGAGGGTTATGGTCTTAGTGCAGGTAGATGGGACTAGGGGAGAATAAGTGTTCGGCACGGACTAGAAGGGCCGAGATGGCCTGTTTCCGTGCTGTAATTGTTATATGGTTATATGGGTGGGGGAGGGACGGAGAGAGAGGAGATGCAAGGGTTACTTGAAGTAAAGGCTTTGCTGATGAATCAACGGCTTTGGGAGGAAGGAGAGCAGAGGACAGGGGAATGGGCTTCGTATTTTTTCTCTTCCTACTGCACTAGAAGCACGAGTCTACTGAATAAAGGATGAGGTGCTGCCCGCATTGTGCGGCTGTTACTCGAATAACGCCCGCTCTTTAAAGATGAATGAACTGAACAGATTACAGCTGGGAATTTTATCACCAGATTTGACCTGCTTTCATGTACTTAGTTTAGTTTGGTTTTACTTTAGTTTAGTTTAGAGATACAGCGTGGAAACAGGCCCTTCGGCCCACCGGGTCCAGCGATCCCCGCACGCTAACACTATCCTACACGCACCAGGGGACAATTTTTACATTTACACCAAGCCGATCAACCTACAAACCTGTACGTCTTTGGAGTGTGGGAGGAAACCGGAGCGCCCGGAGAAAACCCACACAGGTCACGGGGAGAACGTACAAACTCCGTACAGACAGCACCTGTAGTCAGGATCGAACCCGGGTCTCTGGCGCCGTGAGGCAGCGACTCTACCAGCTGTGCCACCGTGATGCCCATAGGATTTAAGGTAATCTGGAAACCAAAAGCTTTTGTGCACCAATAATGTCACAATGACAGAAACCTGGAGAATGGTCCATAAGGATCATGTACGGTTTCTCCCCCCTCCCCCCTTCCTCCCTCCATACTCTCCCCCCTCTCTCCCCCTCCCTATCTCCCCCTCTCTCGCCCTTTCTCCCTCCTTATCTCCCCCCTCACTCCCCCCTCTCTCCCCTTTCTCCCCCCTCTCTCCCCTCCCTATCTCCCCCCTCACTCCCCCTCTCTCCCCCTTTCTCCCTCCCTATCTCCCCCCCTCTCTCCCCCTTCTCTTTCATTCACCCCTATCTCTCCCCTCTCTTTCTCTCCTCCTTCCCCCCCCCCTCTCTCTCCCCCTCTGTGTGTGTGTGAGTCTGTGTGTGTGTGTGTGAGTGTGACATAGACGCACACACACATAGACACACACACTCACACATGCACATACACACACTCACACTCACACACACATAGAGATACACACACACACACACTCAAACACACACACGTACACACACACATACACACACTCACACGCACATGTACACACACACGCACACACACGCACACACACACTCACACACAAACTCACGCATGCACACATACACACACGTGTACACGTACACACAAACACACTCACTCACACGCACGCTAGCACGCGTACACATACACATACACATACACATACACGTACACACACACACGTACACACACGTACACACACGTACACGTACACGTACACACACACGCACACACACTGCGTGGAATACCAGAGCACAAGAGGTTAAGAGAGAGGGGAAGTTTGTGGTGTGTAGTGCGATGTAATGTGGTGTGACTGGCACAGCGTCTGGGGCTCACTGAGATGTGACCAGCCACACGTACACCTCCAAGCTGAATGGGAAATGTCTCTGCCTCTATACTGAGGTGATTAAGCAGCCTGGACTAGGAATTTAACATCCAGAGGAGACAGGCATAACCTTCAATGGGAACTGTGATCAGATCCAATGCTGGGGACGAGAGGAGACTAGATGGTGAATATTTAGAAGCAACAATCCAGTTTTTAATTCGCCATCGTTGCAATTTTCATTCAGCAGACTGTAAATTTGTTCCTGATGGCTCAATTCAAAGTTTTTTTTTAACTCGGTGCAAGTTTCAATGCTGAGTATATTATGCGCAGCTGAATGCAGGGATCATCTTCTGCTCCACAGACCCGGGTTCGATCCTGACTTCGGTTTGCTTTGCAAATCAAAGTGGGGAGGGAGAGAAGTGGAAGAGTGGGGAGGGAGGGGTAGGGGGAGTGGTGGAAGAGGGGTAAGGGGAAGGGGGCGGAGGGAGAGAGGGAAGGGGGTGGGGGAGAGAGGGATGGGGTGGGAGGAGGAGGGGGAGGAGAGGGAGAGGGTTGAGGAGAGGGAGATGGAGGGGGGGAGGAGAGAGGGGTGGGGAAGGGGGAGATGGGGTACCACCATGAGTTACCACCTTCAGTTTAAATTCCATTTGGAATATTTTGGAGGACCAAGAACCAAGAACCAAGGCGCAGCGGTAGAGTTGCTGCCTCACCGCGCCAGAGACACGGGTTCAATCCTGACTACGGGTGCCGCCCATACGGAGTTTGTACGTTCTCCCTGTGACCTGCGTGGGTTTTCTCCGGGTGCTCTGGTTTCCTCCCACACTCCAAAGACGTACAGGTTTGGAGGTTGACATAAAAAGCTGGAGTAACTCAACGAAACGTCACCTATTCCTTTTCTCCAGAGATGCTGCCTGACCCGCTGTTACTCCAGCACTTTGTGTCTATCTTCGGTGTAAACCAACAACTGCAGTTCCTTTCCACACACCATTGTAGGTTAATTAGCTTTGGTTAAAAAAATCTGTAAATTGTCCCTAGTGTGTAGGGTAGTGCTAGTGTACGGGGTGATCGCTGGTCAGCGCAGACTCGTTGGGCCGAAGGGTCTGTTTTCACGCTGTATCTACAAAGTCTAAAGTCTAACTCAAGAAACTAAACTAAACTAAACTAAACTAATTGGACAAACAATAGACAATAGACAATAGGTGCAGGAGTAGGCCATTCGGCCCTTCGAGCCAGCACCGCCATTCAATGTGATCACGGCTGATCATCCACAATCAGTACCCCGTTCCTGCCTTCTCCCCATATCCCCTGACTCCGCTATTTTTCAAGAGCCCTATCAAGCTCTCTCTTGAAAGCATCCAGAGAACCGGCCTCCACCGCCCTCTGAGGCAGAGAATTCCACAGACCCGCAACTCGCTGTGTGAAAAAGTGTTTCCTCATCTCCATTCTAAATGGCTTACCCCTCATTCTTAAACAAGAAACAGCAGATGCTAGTTTACAGAAAATCTAGTTGAGGCAAGTATTATTACAACATTCAAAAGACATTTGGACAGGTATATAATATAGGAAATGTTTTGAGGGATATGGGCCAAACATGGGCAGGTGGGACTAGTGTAGATGAGGCATCTTGTTCGGCATGGGCAAGATGGGCCGAAGGGTCTGTATGACTTTAAAAAGACAGAGTGCTGGAGTAACTCAGCAGGTCAGGCAGCATCTGTGGAGAACATGGATAGGTGATGTTTCAGGTCTACCACAACCAGAGAGCAGTCCGGAACTACAATCTTATACTCTGTGAAACGTCACCTATCCATGTTCTCCACAGATGCTGCCTGACCCGCTGAGTTACTCCAGCTCTCTGTGAAACATCACCTATCCATGTTCTCCACAGATGCTGCCTGACCCGCGGAGTTACTCCAGCACTCTGTGAAACGTCACCTATCCATGTTCTCTAGAGACGCTGCCTGACCCGCTGAGTTACTCCAGCACTCTGTGAAACGTCACCTATCCATGTTCTCTAGAGACGCTCGGACTATCCTTGATCGGACTTGGCTGGCTTTATCTTACATTATTCCCTTTACCATGCATCTGTACACATGTGAATGGCTCGATGGTACTTGTGTGTTGTCTACCGCTGCACCATCGCGCTGCGTTTAATTTGTAAAGCCTTCTGCCTTCCACGTTTAAGAGCTGTCATTAAAATCACTTCAGGAATGTAACAGAAAAACAGAGAAACTGTTAAAAATAAAGCGCCTTCTTTATGAAACTTTATGGCGATGGGTTCGATCCAAGACGGCTTTCAATATGTTTGTGTGGTGTTGCTAATGGAGGGGGGGGGGGGGGAGAATGCATAAATGGGGTTATTTGTAACTGAGACAAGGTGGTTGTCATTCAGAGCGCTGTTTTGTGGAACGGTTTAGTCGTTAAGGGGCCTGACCCACGTGGGCGTCATTTGCGCGTCATTTACGTGACATCATTTACGCGTCACGACGCACGACGCCTGCATGGTGCACATTCCGCGCGCATGGTGCGTGGTGACGTAGGCAGTGACGCCCACGGTCGCGCGCGCCGCCCCAGGATTTTGGGATTCTCAAATGACGCCCAAGTGGGGCGGGCCCTGTAGTTGCCATTCAGAGCGCCGTTCTGCCCCGTTTCCACCAATCTTTCCACCACCACGCTCTACCCGCTGCGCCACCGTGCCGCTGGAACAGAACTAGGCCATTCGGCCCATCGAATCTACGGTTGATCACGACTAACGTGCCGTGCTGTCCTTCAACCACCCATCTGCACTAATCCTGCATTAGATTCATAGAGTCTTACAGCATGGAAACAGACCCTTCGGCCCAACTTGCCCACACCAGCCAACATGTCCCATCTACACTAGTCCCACCTGCCTGCGTTTGCCCCATATTCATCTAAACCCATCTAAATGTTTCTTAAATAGCCCCTGCCTCAACTACCTCCTCCGGCAGCTCGTTCCATACACCTTCCACCCTTTGTGTGGGAAAGTCACCACTCCGGTTTCTAATACATTTTTCCCCCCTCACCTTAAACCCATGTCCTCTGGTCCTCGATTCCCCTACTCCGGGCAAGAGACTCTATGTGTCTACCCGATCTATTCCTCTCATGATTTTTTTCACCTCTGTAAGATCACCCCTCATCCTCCTGCGCTCCAAGGAATAGAGTCCCAGCCTGCTCAACCTCTCCCTGTAGCTCACACCCTCGAGTCCTGGCAACATCCTCGTGAATATTTTCTGCACCCTGTCCAGTTTGACGTACAGGTCTGTAGGTTAATCGGCTTGAGGTATGTGTAAATAGTCCCTAGTGTGTGTAGGATAGTGTTAATGTGCGGGGATCGCTGGTCGGCGCGGACCCGGTGGGCTGAAGGGCCTGTTTCCGTGCTGTATCTCTAAACTGGCCTGGATGGAGTGGACATGGAGAGGATGTTTCCACCAGTGGGAGAGTCACAGCCTCAGAATTAAAGGACGTACCTTTAGGAAGGAGATGAGGAGGAATTTATTTAGTCAGAGGGTGATGAATGTGTGGAATTCATTGCCACAGACGGCTGTGGAGGCCAAGTCAATGGCGGAGATAGTAAGATTCTTGATCAGCACGGGTGTCAGGGGTTATGGGGAGAAGGCAGGAGAATGTGGTTGAGAGGGATTAGATAAATCAGTCATGATTGAATGGCGGAGTGGACTTGATGGGCCGAATAGCCTAATTCTGCTCCTATCACTTAAGAACTTAGTGTGTGTAGGATAGTGTTAGTGTGCGGGGGATCGCTGGTCGGTGCGGACTCTGTGGGCTGAAGGGACTGCTTCCCTACTATCTCAAGACCAAACTAAACTGAGCATATTTATGTGATTTATTTTGAAAATACTTCAAAAGTTCACAATCGGTCCAAGGATAGAGAAAAGGCACAACATTTATCAGCCATAACAAAAGTTAACAGAGTGGGTGGATCCGGTAGACACAGCACTTCTAACACACAGCAAATAATATTTCCCACTCAACATTCACACCCACAATCAACAAGAGAATTTTATAAAGATGATTCATTCAGCATCAAAGGTTAATGGCAATACAAAAAAACAGCTGCACCGTAGAGAGAACGTTGTCGGCATGCATCACACCTTGGTTTGGGATCAGCCCTGCCCAACAGCGCAAGAAATCGCAGAGAGTTGTAGATGTAGCCCAGTCCATCACACAGACCACACTCCCCACCATTGTAGATGTAGCCCAGTCCATCACACAGACCACACTCCCCACCATTGTAGATGTAGCCCAGTCCATCACACAGACCACACTCCCCACCATTGTAGATGTTGCCCAGTCCTTCACACAGACCACACTCCCCACCATTGTAGATGTAGCCCAGTCCATCACACAGACCACACTCCCCACCATTGTAGATGTAGCCCAGTCCATCACACAGACCACACTCCCCACCATTGTAGATGTAGCCCAGTCCATCACACAGACCACACTCCCCACCATTGTAGATGTAGCCCAGTCCATCACACAGACCACACTCCCCACCATTGTAGATGTAGCCCAGTCCATCACACAGACCACACTCCCACCATTGTAGATGTAGCCCAGTCCATCACACACACCACACTCCCCACCATTGTAGATGTAGCCCAGTCCATCACACAGACCACACTCCCCACCATTGTAGATGTAGCCCAGTCCATCACACAGACCACACTCCCCACCATTGTAGATGTAGCCCAGTCCATCACACGCAGACCACACTCCCCACCATTGTAGATGTAGCCCAGTCCATCACACAGACCACACTCCCCACCATTGTAGATGTAGCCCAGTCCATCACACACACCACACTCCCCACCATTGTAGATGTAGCCCAGTCCATCACACAGACCACACTCCCCACCATTGTAGATGTAGCCCAGTCCATCACACACACCACACTCCCCACCATTGTAGATGTAGCCCAGTCCATCACACACACCACACTCCCCACCATTGTAGATGTAGCCCAGTCCATCACACAGACCACACTCCCCACCATTGTAGATGTAGCCCAGTCCATCACACAAACCACACTCCCCACCATTGTAGATGTAGCCCAGTCCATCACACAGACCACACTCCCCACCATTGTAGATGTAGCCCAGTCCATCACACAGACCACACTCCCCACCATTGTAGATGTAGCCCAGTCCATCACACACACACCACACTCCCCACCATTGTAGATGTTGCCCAGTCCATCACACAGACCACACTCCCCACCATTGTAGATGTAGCCCAGTCCATCACACAGACCACACTCCCCACCATTGTAGATGTAGCCCAGTCCATCACACACAGACCACACTCCCCACCATTGACTCCATCTACGTTTAAGAATAAGGGGTAAGCCATTTAGAACGGAGAGGAGGAAACACTTTTTCTCACAGAGAGTGGTGAGTCAGTGGAATTCTCTGCCTCAGAGGGCGGTGGAGGCAGGTTCTCTGAATACTTTCGAGAGAGAGCTTGATAGGGCTCTTAAAAATAGCGGAGTCAGGGAATATGGGGAGAAGGTAGGAACGGGGTACTGATTGTGGATGATCAGCCATGATCACATTGAATGGCGGTGCTGGCTCGAAGGGCCGAATGGCCTACTCCTGCACCTATTGTCTATTTTTTATTGTCTACACTTCACGCTGCCTCGGGAAAGCAGCCGACATAATGAAAGACTTGTCCCTGTCCCACCCCGGTCATTCCTTCTCCCCGCTCCTTTCTGGCAGTAAGTCATAAGGTCATAAGGAGTAGGAGTAGAATTAGGCCATTTGGCCCATCAAGTCTACTCCACCATTCAATCATGTCTGATCTATCTCTCCCTCGCAACCCCATTCTCCTGCCTTCTCCCCATAACCTCTGACACCCGCACTAATCAAGAATCTATCTATCTCTGCCTTAAAAATATCCATTGACTTGGCCTCCACAGCCTTTTGTGGCAAAGAATTCCACAGATTCACCACCCTCTGACTCAAGAAATTTCTCTTCATCTCCTTCTGAAAAGAACGTCCTTTAATTCTTAAGGTACAGAAGCGTGAAAGCGTGGTGCACCACCCCACTCAGGAACAGCTTCTTCCCCTCTGTTATCAGGTTTGTGAACGGCCCTTCCATAAGCTAGGGTACTGTCCCAACCAAACTCATCTCCAAACATAGCATACATTATAAACTTCAGTTTAGTTTAGAGATACAGCGCGGAAACAGGCCCTTCGGCCCACCGAGCCCGTGCCGGCCAGCCATCCCCGCACACTAACACTATGCTACACACACTAAGGCCAATTTACATTTACACCAAGCCAATTAACCTACAAACCTGCACATCTTTGGAGAGTGGGAGGAAACCAAAGATCTTGGAGAAAACCCACACTGGTCAAGAGTTAATTCAAGATTCAAGAGTGTATTATTGTCATATGTCCCAGGTAGGACAATGAAATAGACGATATACAATAGACAATAGACAATAGGTGCAGGAGTAGGCCATTCGGCCCTTCGAGCCAGCACCGCCATTCAATGTGATCATGGCTGATCATCCCCAATCAGTACCCCGTTCAAGCCTTTTCCCCATATCCCCTGACCCCGCTATTTTTAAGAGCCCTATCTAGATCACTCTTGAAAGCATCCAGAAAACCTGCCTCCACCGCCCTCTGAGGCAGAGAATTCCACAGACTCACCACTCTCTGTGAGAAAAAGTGTTTCCTCGTCTCCGTTCTAAATGGCTTACTCCTTATTCTTAATCTTTGGCCCCTGGTTCTGGACTCCCCCAACATCGGGAACATGTTTCCTGCCTCTAGCGTGTCCAAGCCCTTAACAATCTTATACGTTTCAATAAGATGCCCTCTCATCCTTCTAAACTCCAGAGTGTACAAGCCCAGCCGCTCCATTCTCTCAGCATGTGACAGTCCCGCCATCCCGGGAATTAACCTTGTAAACCTACGCTGCACTCCCTCGTACAACGTACGGGGAAAACCAACGCAGGTCACGGGGAGAACGTGCAAACTCCGTACAGGCAGCAGCCGTAGTCAGGATGGAACCCGGGTCTCTGGCGCTGTGAGGCAGCAACTCTACCGCTGCGCCACCATGCCGACCCTCTGCCCCCTATTTTATATAAAATGGATTCATTGAACCGTGGAGAGTAAATCTTAATCTAATTAATTCCAAACTGATGGATTTTGCTGCCACTGTTATGAATCCAAGCGGAGAGTTGGCTCGCATTAAATTAGATTAACCTTTCATCTATTCATTACACTTGAATGATTTGAAAGCCCACTCTGAGTTAACCCTTTCCCCCACAAAAGTCCAGCGCTATTTTAAAATGGACTCCAGCATCTGTGGGCGTCACGGTGGCGCAGCGCCAGAGACCCGGGTTCCATCTTAACCACAGGTGCTGTCTGTACGGAGTTTGCACGTTCTCCCCGTGACCTGCGTGGGTTTTCTCCGAGATCTTCAGCTTCCTCCCACACTCCAAAGACGTGCAGGTTTGTAGGTTAATTGGCTTTGGTAAAATTGTAAAATTGTTGCTAGTGTGTGTAGGATAGTATTAGTGTACGGGGTGATCGCGGGTCGGCGCGGACTGGGTGGGCTGAAGGGCCCGTTGCCACGCTGTGTCTCACAACCATGTGACCAAATTTAACCCTAACTCCATCCATAGGCAAGTTAGGCCGAAGGGCCTGTAAGATTCTATAGAAACATAGAAACATAGACAATAGGTGCAGGAGTAGAGGCCATTCGGCCCTTCGAGCCTGCACCGCCATTCAATATGATCATGGCTGATCATCCAACTCAGTATCCCGTCCCTGCCTTCTCTCCATACCCCCTGATCCCTTTAGCCACAAGGGCCACATCTAACTCCCTCTTAAATATAGCCAATGAACTGTGGCCTCAACTACCTTCTGTGGCAGAGAATTCCAGAGATTCACCACTCTCTGTGTAAAAAATGATTTTCTCATCTCGATCCTAAAAGACTTCCCTCTTATCCTTAAACTGTGACCCCTAGTTCTGGACTTCCCCAACATCGGGAACAATCTTCCTGCATCTAGCCTGTCCAACCCCTTAAGAATTTTGTAAGTTTCTATAAGATCCCCCCTCAATCTTCTAAATTCTAGCGAGTACAAGCCGAGTCTATCCAGTCTTTCTCCATATGAAAGTCCTGCCATCCCAGGAATCAGTCTGGTGAACCTTCTCTGTACTCCCTCTATGGCAAGAATGTCTTTCCTCAGATTAGGAGACCAAAACTGTACGCAATACTCCAGGTGTGGTCTCACCAAGACCCTGTACAACTGCAGTAGAACCTCCCTGCTCCTATCATGCACATCACATACCAGCAGTCCTACAGCGGTCAGTAGGTAAAACTTGCAAAGCACAATACATGAAGAATAGGCAATGAAAACATTAATAGAATGTTAAAAATGTATATATAAATAAATGAATAAATAAATAGATCAACTATTCATGAGTCTAATGGATGTAGGCAGGAACTTGACATGGTTCTCTTAATCCTGAGTGTGTGTGACCTGTATCTCTGGCCTGAGGGTGGAAGACTGTCTTGGCTGTGCAGTGAGTGGTGTCTGAGGCTATTTGTGTTCCTTTTAGTTTAGTCCTTCTATTGTAAATACTGATCAAGTGGTTCCTGCTCCAGTCCAATTATTTTGCTGCTCATTGATATGATTTTGTTTAGTGGGTTGCGGTGGATGTTGGATAGTGACCCAAATTAGGCTGACATATTGAAGGTTACTTCAATATTGAATGAAATGAAACCTGTTCTCCACAGATGCTGCCTGACCCGCTGAGTTACTCCAGCACTCTGAGAAACGTCGCCTATCCACGTTCTCCACAGATGCTGCCTGACCCGCTGAGTTACTCCAGCACTCTGTGAAACGTCACCTATCCATGTTCTCCACAGATGCTGCCTGACCCGCTGAGTTACTCCAGCACTCTGTGAAACGTCACCTATCCATGTTCTCCACAGATGCTGCCTGACCCGCTGAGTTACTCCAGCACTCTGTGAAACGTCACCTATCCATGTTCTCCACAGATGCTGCCTGGCCCGCTGAGTTATGGTGCAGCAGCATCTATGGAGCGAAGGAAATAGGCAACGTTTCGAGCCGAAACCCTTCTGGAAATAGGCAACGTTTCGGGCCGAAACCCGGAAGGGTTTCGACCCGAAACGTTGCCTATTTCCTTAGCTCCATAGATGCTGCCTGACCCGCTGAGTTACTCCAGCACTCTGTGAAACGTCACCTATCCACGTTCTCCACAGATGCTGCCTGACCCGCTGAGTTACTCCAGCACTCTGTGAAACGTCACCTATCCATGTTCTCCACAGATGCTGCCTGACCCGCTGAGTTACTCCAGCACTCTGTGAGTTTTTTTTTAATCAGTCCTTTGTATCGAGAGTAAAAACATAACTGGAAAAAAAAGTTTGTGGTTGCACAAGGGAACATTTAGTTCCGTTGTGAAGCTCGACAGAACATTGCAAATGTATTTCTGGGTTTCCAAGGTAATACAGCTTGTGTGGGCCATATGGTGAACTTTCCAACAGCTCCAGAGATGAAAGAGGTGAGGATGTTTGTGTACGATTTGAGTTCCCACCAAAACTGTGGACATCCAAATGGCTCCTCAGTCTAATCCCCCACAAACCTGTTTGTCACGGTGGCGCAGCGGTAGAGTCGCTGCCTTACAGTGCTTACTGTGCCAGAGACCCGGGTTCGATCCCGACTACGGGTGCTGTCTGTACGGAGTTTGTACGCTCTCCCCGTGACCTGCGTGGGTTTTCTCCGAGATCTTCGGTTTCCTCCCACACTCCAAAGACCTACAGATTTTTATAGGTTAATTGTCTTGGGTTTGTATACTTGGTATAAGTGTAAATTGTCCTGCGTGTGTGCGTAGGATAGTGTTAATGTGCGGGGATCGCTGGTCGGCGTAGACCCAGTGGGCCAAAGGGCCAGTGTCCGCGCTGATCTCGGAACTAAATTAAACTTCTATAAACAATGCCGTGAATCAAAGAGACACAAGAAAGGGGACATGGAAGCTTTAAGGGGATGTTTAGTTTAATTTAGAGATACAGCGCGGAAACAGGCCCTTCGGCCCACCGGGTCCGCGCCGACCAGCGATCCCCGCACATTAACGCTATCCTACGCACACCAGGGACAATTTTTACATTTTACCAAGCCAATTAACCTACAAACCCGCACGTCTTTGGAGTGTGGGAGGAAACCGAAGATAGAAACATAGAAACATAGAAATTAGGTGCAGGAGTAGGCCATTCGGCCCTTCGAGCCTGCACCGCCATTCAATATGATCATGGCTGATCATCCAACTCAGTATCCCGTACCTGCCTTCTCTCCATACCCTCTGATCCCCTTAGCCACAAGGGCCACATCTAACTCCCTCTTAAATATAGCCAATGAACTGGCCTCGACTACCCTCTGTGGCAGAGAGTTCCAGAGATTCACCACTCTCTGTGTGAAAAAAGTTCTTCTCATCTCGGTTTTAAAGGATTTACCCCTTATCCTTAAGCTGTGACCCCTTGTCCTGGACTTCCCCAACATCGGGAACAATCTTCCTGCATCTAGCCTGTCCAACCCCTTAAGAATTTTGTAAGTTTCTATAAGATCCCCTCTCAATCTCCTAAATTCTAGAGAGTATAAACCAAGTCTATCCAGTCTTTCTTCATAAGACAGTCCTGACATCCCAGGAATCAGTCTGGTGAACCTTCTCTGCACTCCCTCTATGGCAATAATGTCCTTCCTCAGATTTGGAGACCAAAACTGTACGCAATACTCCAGGTGTGGTCTCACCAAGACCCTGTACAACTGCAGTAGAACCTCCCTGCTCCTATACTCAAATCCTTTTGCTATGAAAGCTAACATACCATTCGCTTTCTTCACTGCCTGCTGCACCTGCATGCCTACTTTCAATGACTGGTGTACCATGACACCCAGGTCTCGCTGCATCTCCCCTTTTCCTAATCGGCCACCATTTAGATAATAGTCTGCTTTCCTGTTTCCTGAAGATCTCGGAGAAAACCCACGCAGGTCACGGGGAGAACGTACTCGGCGCCAGTCACCTTCCACAGGCTTGGAGTTTATTGACTGAAGCAATGACTTACAGCACACCTGACTCACTGGTTCAAACTGCAAACAAATGCCTGAATTAGCCCCCCCCCAGGGTAATTGAAACATATAAGATTATTAAGGGTTTGGACACGCAGAGGCAGGAAACATGTTCCGGATGTTGGGGGGAGTCCAGAACCAGGGGCCACAGTTTAAGAATAAGGGGTAAGCCGTTTAGAACGGAAACGAGGAAACACTTTTTCTCACAAAGAGTGGTGCAGTCTGTGGAATTCTCTGCCTCAGAGGGCGGTGGAGGCCAGTTCTCTGGATGCTTTCAAGAGAGAGCTAGATAGGGCTCTTAAAGATAGCGGAATCAGGGGATATGAGGAGAAGGCAGGAACGGGGTACTGATTGGGGATGTTCAGCCATGATCACATTGAATGGCGGTGCTGGTTCGAAGGGCCGAATGGCCTACTCCTGCACTTATTTGCTATTTATTAAACTTTTTCTTTTTCATTCCGTTCTGTACTATGTTGACATATTTACATATTGTGTTGTGCTGCAGCAAGTAAGAATGTCATTGTCCTATCTGGGACGCATGCCATTAAAACTCTCTAGACAGTGGACTCTTGACTCTAGACTATCATTGACGTGTGGTCTAGCAGTGAGACTTTATTATCCATGCACTCAATACTATTATTAATAAAAGGCGTGATTCAGATCGCTATTATATTAGTACGTCACCGATCGACAGGACTCTTAAATCTCTTCGTTCCTGCAGCATCAAACTGATTTAGTATCAGTACTTCATTTAGCTTTAGGGGCGGTAGAAAGGTCTCGATGTCGTCAAGCTGGAAAGGGCGCAGAGAAGATTTACGAGGATGTTGCCGGGACTCGAGGGGCCTGAGCTACAGGGAGAAGTTGAGCGGGCTGGGACTCTATTTTTTGGAGCGCAGGAGGATGAGGGGTGATTATATAGCGGTGTGTAAAATCATCAGAGGAATAGATCGTGTAGACGTACAGAGTCTCTTGCCCAGAGTAGGGGAATCGAGAAACAAAGGACATAGGTTTAAGGTGAGGGGGGAACGTTTAATAGGAACCTGAGGGGCAACTTTTTCACACAGAGGGTGGTGGGTGTATGGAACCACTGGAGGAGGTAGTTGAGGCAGGAACTATCACAGCGTTTAAAAAACACATGGACAGGTACATGGATAGGACAGGTTTAGAGGGATATGGGCCAAACGCAGGCAGGTGGGACTAGTGTAGATGGGGCATGTTGGTCAGCATGGGAGAGTTGGGGCCTGTTTCCACGCTGTATGACTCTCTTAGCATCCTGAACCAAAACATCACCCATCCATGTTCTCCAGAGATGCTGCCTGACCCGCTGAGTTACTCCAGCACTCTGTGAAACCTTACCTATCCATGTTCTCCACAGATGCTGCCTGACCCGCTGAGTTACTCCAGCACTCTGTGAAACCTTACCTATCCATGTTCTCCACAGATGCTACCTGACCTATGAAAGTCTATGAAAGTAAGTAAGCATGCAGGTACAGCAGGCAGTGAAGAAAGCGAATGGCATGTTGGCCTTTATAACAAGAGGAATCGAATATAGGAGCAAGGAGGTCCTTCTGCAGTTGTACAAAACCCTAGTGAGAACCCTAGTGAGACCACACCTGGAGTATTGTGTGCAGTTGTGGTCCCCTAATTTGAGGAAGGACATTCTTGCTATTGAGGGAGTGCAGCGTAGGTTTACAAGGTTAATTCCCGGGATGGCGGGACTGTCATATGCTGAGAGAATGGAACAGCTGGGCTTGTTTAGGAGGATGAGAGGAGATCTCATTGAAGCATATAAGATTGTTAAGTGTTCGGACACGCTAGAGGCAGGAAACATGTTCCCGATATTGGAGTCCAGAACCAGGGGCCACAGTTTAAGTATAAGGGGTAAGCCATTTAGAATGGAGACGAGGAAACACTTTTTCTCACAAAGAGTTGTGCAGTCTGTGGAATTCTCTGCCTCAGAGGGCGGTGGAGGCAGATTCTCTGGATGCTTTCAAGAGAGAGCTAGATAGGGCTCTTAAAAAATAGCGGAGTCAGGGGATATGGGGAGAAGGCAAGAACTGATTGGGGATGATCAGCCATGATCACATTGAATGGCGGTGCTGGCTCGAAGGGCCAAATGGCCTACTCCTGCACCTATTGTCTATTGACCCACTGAGTTACTCCAGCACTGTGTGTTTTTCCTGCATTTCAACATGGTTTAATTCCGGATGGACATTTCAGGGACTTTCCCAGTGAGATAAACTAACAATAGACTACACAAGCCTTGAAATCACAAGGAACCACTTTCCCAACATGTCAAACAAAGGTGACAAGAAAAGAAACAGTTGAACCAAAAATAGACACAAAATACTCAGCAGGACAGGCAGCATCTCTGGGGAGGAGGAATGGGTGCCGTTTCGGGTCGAGACCCTTCTTCAGACTGAGAGTCGGGGAGAGGGAGACTAGAGATATGGAAGGGCAAGGCGTGAAAACGGCAGATCCATGCAGACGTTGATCAAGAAAATGTATTGTATTGTATTGTCTTCAAATTTATTGTCATTGTCTCAGTTAGAGACAACAAAATGAATTTCCCTTAATAATAATAATAATACATTTTATTTATGGGCGCCTTTCAAGAGTCTCAAGGACACCTTACAAAAATTGAGCATGTATAGGAAAAACATGTAAGGGGAATGAAATAAATAGTAGAGACATGACTAGTACACAAAGTAAAGACAGAATTCAATACAAAACACAGCATGAGGCAATTAATGCACAGATGAAAAGGGACGGGGACGTGGGGCTAAGGATAGGCAGAGGTGAAGAGATGGGTCTTGAGGCGGGACTGGAAGATGGGGAGGGACACGGAATTGCGGATCAGTTGGGGGAGGGAGTTCCAGAGCCTGGGAGCTGCCCTGGAGAAGGCTCTGTCCCCAAAACTGCGGAGGTTGGACTTGTGGATGGAGAGGTGACCGGCTGATGTGGATCTGAGGGACCGTGAGAGTTGGTAGGGGGAGAGGAGGTCAATGAGATATGTGGGGGCCAGATGGTGGAGGGCTTTATAGGTGAGGACCAGGATTTTGTAGGTGATCCGGTGGGAGACGGGAAGCCAGTGAAGTTTTTTGAGGACTGGAGTGATGTGATGCCAGGATTTGGTGTGGGTGATGAGTCGGGCGGCTGCGTTCTGGACCAGTTGGAGTCGGTTGATGTAGGTGGAGCTGATGCCAAGGAGAAGTGAGTTGCAATAGTCCAGTCGGGAGGAGATGAAGGCATGGATGAGTCTTTCAGCAGCAGGCGGTGTGAGAGAGGGTCTGAGTTTGGCGATGTTGCGGAGATGAAAGAAGGAGGTTTTAATGACATGGCGGATGTGAGGCTCAAGGGAGAGGGTGGAATCAAAGATCACGCCAAGGTTGCGGGCCTGGGGAGATGGGGAGACAGTGGTGCCGTCGATGGTGAGAGTGGGGTTATTGATTTTGCTAAGTGTGGCTTTGGAGCCTATGAGGAGAAATTCTGTCTTATCGCTGTTGAGTTTGAGGAAATTATGTTGCATCCAGGTTTTTATAGCTGACAAACAGGAGTTGATATGGGAGAGGGGGGGGTTGTGGGGGGATTTGGTGCCAAGGTAAATCTGGGTGTCATCAGCGTAACAGTGGAAGTCCAGATTGAAGTGGCGGAGTATCTGACCAAGGGGGAGGATGTAGATGATGAAGAGGAGGGGGCCGAGTACGGAGCCTTGGGGAACGCCTTGAGTGACTGCGGCTGTAGCAGAGGTGTGGTTGTGGAGAGAGATGAAGATACTTACAGGCAGTATCATAAAAATAAAAATAAATAAATAATAATAAATAATAAAACATATTAAAAATAAAATAGAATTTAAAAAAAAGCACAAACACTGAAAGTCCACTACACAACATAACACAGTGGCACCAAGGTGAGGAAGGCACCATAGTCCAGCCAGCCTCCCCTCCGTTCTTCCCAGATATTCACTCGTGGTAGAGGCCTTCCTAGCACCCGCAGTCGCCGCCCCGGGTGGCCCGATGTTCAGGCCCTCACGCCGGGCTGGTGGAACGCCGACGCCGAACCCCGATGGTGAACATCCTCCTCAGCGACCCGGACCTCCCGATCAGCCGCCTCCCGCAGCCGGAGTCCGCAGCCCCCGAGTCCGCAGGCCGAGCCGGGCAGAGTCGCAGGACCCCGCGCTGTCCATCAGCGCCGCCCGCGTTGGGAGCTCCGCAAACCGCAGCTCCATGATGTCGGTGCCATAGGTCCAGCACTCCGGGCTCCAGACGGCGATCCCCGGTAAGGCATCGCCAGCCCCGCGATGTTACAGTGCTGTCCCGCCGCTGCTGGAGCTCTGGTCGATCCTGGCAGGAAAGGCCGCGCCAATCCAGTAGGTAGGCCGCTGGGGGGGGGGGGGGGGGCGAGGACGCGACTCGAATAATAGCCGCGTCTTCACCAGGAAGCGGCTGAAGGACGGTATCCCCCGCACCGTACCCTCTTCCCCCACATCAAAACACAAAAAAAACACAAAAAAACACACTTTTACATAACTAAATTAACAAAAAAACAAAAAGATACCGGGCTGTAGGTGGAGGCTGCTGGCACCAGCGCCACCGGAAGTACAACACTGTAGAATGGTTCATTGGTGGTTGGGATGGACTGCTTTGATCTGTCATTTTCACACCTTACCCTTCCATATCTCTAGTCTCCCTCTCCCCTGACTCTCAACCTATGAAAAGATTCAATGCCTCCCAGCCCGAAACAAGCCCATCGGCCCAAACTTGTCCATGCCAACCCAGTACCAACCCATTCGTACTTCTGCATGGCAATAATAATCTGATCTGCATGCAGAAAGATAAATGCACTGTACCTTGGTACTCGGGGTAATAAAGAAACTGTCGAGTCATTGCACCATTGGGGTCAAGGAAACGTCGCGGCCCTGTTTCCACCAATCCTTCCACCACCACGCACAAGAAGCACAAGAAGCGACAAGACAGACACCATTGTGAGCAGATGCCGAGACGTGGACTCAGCTCTGGCTGAACAACCTCTAACCTTGTGTGTGGGCTCGATAAGAAGAAGATTGAACCATTAACCTACGTTTGGCTGGAATCCCTCAAAACCATGTGGCAGAGATTCCACACATTCACAACTCTCTGGGTGAAAAAGGCTTTCCTCATCTCAGTCCTAAATGGCCTAGCCCTTATTCTTAAACTGTGACCTCTGGTTCTGGATTCCCCCAACTTGGGGAACATTTTTCCAGCATCTCCCCTGCCCAATCCTTTAAGAATTTTATATGTTTCAATAAGATTCCCTCTCATCCTTCTAAACTCCAGAGTATACAAGCCCAGCTGCTCCATTCTCTCAGCATATGACAGTCCCGCCATCCTGGGAATTAACCTTGTAAACCTACGCTACACTCCCTCAATAGCAAGAATGTCCTATCTCAAATTAGACCAAAATTGCAGGTGCGGTCTCACCAGGGATGTGCACAACAACAGTAGGACCTCCTTGCTCCTAAACTCAAATCCTCTCGTAATGAAGGCCAACATGCCATTGGCTTTCTTCACTGCCTGCTGTACCTGCATGCTTACTTTCAGTGACTGATGTACAAGCACACCCAGGTCTCGTTGCACCTCCCCTTCTCCATTCAGATAATAATCAGCCTTCCTGTTCTTGCCACCAAAGTGGATAACCTCACATTTACCCATATTATACTGCATCTGCCATGCATCTGCCCACTCACCCAACCTTTCCAAGTCACCCTGCAGCCTCATAGCATCCTCCTCGCAGCTCACACTGCCACCCAGCTTTGTGTCATCCACCAACTTGGCGGGACTGTCATATCCTGAGCGGCTGGGCTAGTACACTGTGGGATTTAGAAGGATGAGAGGCAGATCTTATTGAAACGTATAAGATTATTAAGGGTTTGGACACGCTAGAGGCAGGAAACATGTTCCCGATGTTGGGGGAGTCCAGAACCAGGGGCCACAGTTTAAGGATAAGGTGTAAGCCATTTGGAACAGAGATGAGGAAACATTTTTTCACCCAGAGAGTTGTGAGTCTGTGGAATTCTCTGCCTCAGAGGGGGGCGGTGGAGGCCGGTTCTCTGGATGCTTTCAAGAGAGAGCTAGATAGGGCTCTTAAAGATAGCGGAGTCAGGGGATATGGGAAGAAGGCAGGAACGGGGTACTGATTGGGGATGATCAGCCATGATCACAGTGAATGGCGGTGCTGGCTCGAAGGGCCGAATGGCCTACTCCTGCACCTATTGTCTATTGTCACTGCCAAGATACGGAGGTGTCTCATGTTACCACCCAGCGCAGGCGTGGCATGAACTCATTCAGTCCTTGATCCAGGCCAGCGAGACGGATTAGGTGACCTCATCTCCCTGTCGGCCGCGGGGAAGGAAAGGGAAGGTTTGTTCCGTGCTCGAGTGCCCTGTGTTTACTCAGCTGAGGTGTCGCTATGGTTCAGGCAGGCAGGCAGGAAGCCCAGCTATGTGCCTATGTGACTTCAGAAATGTTTCTCTCCCCATCTCCTTCCCATCCATCCACTACTTCACAGACTCCTGTTGCCGCCCAGCCCAGCCCAGCCCAGCCCAGAGTAGAGACGAGGTCAGATCGGGACACGCAAGCTCAGTAGATGAACGCACGCCACAAACACTTCCCAGGAACCAGACTGATTCCTGGGATGTCAGGACTTTCATATGAAGAAAGACTGGATAGACTCGGCTTGTACTCGCTAGAATTTAGAAGATTGAGGGGGGATCTTATAGAAACTTACAAAATTCTTAAGGGGTTGGACAGGCTAGATGCAGGAAGATTGTTCCCGATGTTGGGGAAGTCCAGAACAAGGGGTCACAGTTTAAGGATAAGGGGGAAATCTTTTAGGACCGAGATGAGGAAAACCTTTTTTCACACAGAGAGTGGTGAATCTGTGGAATTCTCTGCCGCAGAAGGTAGTTGAGGCCAGTTCATTGGCTATATTTAAGAGGGAGTTAGATGTGGCCCTTGTGGCTAAAGGGATCAGGGGGTATGGAGAGAAGGCAGGTACAGGATACTGAGTTGGATGATCAGCCATGATCATATTGAATGGCGGTGCAGGCTCGAAGGGCCGAATGGCCTGCTCCTGCACCTATTTTCTATGTTTCTATGTTTCGATTTATCTGCTCAAAAACACCGTTTTCTTTTTAGTGTAAGAAGGAACTGCAGATGCTGGTTTAACTCGAAGGTGGACACCAAATGCTGGAGTAACTCAGCGGGACAGGCAGCATCTCCGGAGAGAAGGAATGGGTGACGTTTCGGGTCGAGACCTTTCTTCAGACTGAGAGTCGGGGGAGAGGGAGACACAGAGATATGGAAGGGTAAGGTGTGAAAATGGGACAGCAAAGGGGACGAAGTTCAAGGAAAATATGGAATGGATCATTGTTAACTCGGGGAAGGTGACAACGAGGCGTGCAGAGGTAAAATATAATCAGGAGGACAGTCAGACTGGTCGGAGAACTAGGGACGGAGAGAGAGGGAAAGCAAGGGTTACTCAAAGTCAATGTTCATACCGCTGGGGTGTAAGCTACCCAAACGAAATATGAGGTGCTGTTCCTCCAATTTGCGTTGGGCCTCACTCTGACAGTGGATGTGGAGAGGATGTTTCCACTAGTGGGAGAGTCTAGGACTAGAGGGCACAGCCTCAGAATTAAAGGTCGTTCATTTTAGGAAGGAGATGAGGAGGAATTTCTTTAGTGAGAGGGTGGTGAATCTGTGGAATTAGTTGCCACAGACGGCTGTGGAGGCCAAGTCAGTGGATATTTGTAACACAGAGATAGATAGATTCTTGATTAGTACGGGTGTCAGAGGTTATGGGGAGAAGGCAGGAGAATGGAGTTAGGAGGGAAAGATAGATCAGATCTGATTGAATGGCGGTAGACCTGATGGACCGAATGGCCTAATTCTGCTAATTCTTTATGACCTTATAAGGAGGCCCATGCCATGTAGATCTGAGCTGGCATGGAGGAGCCGAGACGAAGGGCCTGTTTCCCTGCAGTGTCAGTCCATGACTCTAGGGAGGGGTGTGGTACCAGAGTAGCTCATGCCTACTGCTGGCTGCCTTCACTTCTCAGTAACAGCAAGCAGATGTATGTGTGTGTGTGTGTGTGTGAACATGACTTGAAGCACATAGGCAGCCCGGTCAACCTGACACAAGTCAAATAGGCGCCTGGAAAAAAATCCCTTCCAAGGCAAGACTCTGTGAGAGAGTTGGTATGGGGGGGGATGAGTTAGTGTAATGTGACTCTGCGCTTCAAAGCAACGTTTACAACTGCTGTTGTGTACACATCAAATCAACGCCCCGACAGATAGCAGTTTCTTAGCGTCAAGAGTCAATAGTGTTTTATTGTCATGTGTCCCAGATAAAACAATGAAATTCTTGCTTTCTGCAGCACAACACAGTATGTAAACATAGTATAAGAAGGAACTACAGATGCTGGTTTAAACCCAAGATAGACACAGAGTGCTGGAGTAATTCAGCGGGTCAGGCAGCAACTCTGGAGAGAAGGAATGGGCGACGTTTCGGGTCGAGACCCTTCTTCAACAGAGTACACGGTAAGAAACATAATAAACAAGAGAAAAAAAAGTTTAGGGTGTGTATACCCTCACATACTCACAAATACACACATATATAGAGTATATATATATACTAGACTAAGTGGGACCCGTTGGGTCCCATGTTCACACGGGAGGGCTGGTCCCCTGACGCAATATTCCACCTCTCCACCAATTCCAATATTGGTGGCCAGTGGGGGGGCTTTCTGGAGTGCTGGTATGGGTTCTTGGGGTGGCAGCTCAGTCCCTCGAGCCTGATCTGCTGGCAGCTCACTCACGGCTGGTGGGCTGGCAGTTGACTCATGGCTATTCCTTAAAATTCCATTTCAAGCAGGGTGCAAGACCACCAAATTCAAATGCAGCTTCATACCATTTCATGCAGGGTGAAACCACCATAGAACCACACAAAACACCAAACTCAGTTCAGTAGACATTCAGTGTGTTCAGTTGATTCACAGCTCAGAGTTGTGACCTCTCCCTCCCCCATCATGCAGAGACTGAGTCACACCCACACTTCCAGGTTTTATAACCCCTCCCCCTCCCACCGGAAAAGGTGTGGCCTTCATGGCATGATTGACAGGAGAGAGATTCTCAACATTTTTTAAACACTATTAACACTTTTATTTTTCATTGATGGGAAGAATTCTCTGCACCTGCTGAGCAGAGGGGGACTGAGTAAGATGGCCAAAAAATCACAGCCGTAATTGGTAGCGTTTCATCTAAAATCAATATACAGTGCAAACAGGAAGTAAGTGCATTAGCAGTAGTGCCTTTTAACTTCAAGCCAAAGCACCCAAGCCACCATTTGCAGTAAGTAGTGCCTTTCAACTTCAACCCAAAGCTCCCAAGCCACCATTTGCAGTAAGTAGTGCCTTTCAACTTCAAGCCAAAGCACCCAAGCCACCATTTGCGGTAAGTAGTGCCTTTCAACTTCAACCCAAAGCTCCCAAGCCACCATTTGCAGTAAGTAGTGCCTTTCAACTTCAAGCCAAAGCACCCAAGCCACCATTTGCGGTAAGTAGTGCCTTTTAACTTCAAGCCAAAGCACCCAAACAACCATTTGCAGGCAGCGCCTTTTAACTTCAAACAAACCATATTTTCATTTTCAAACCACATTAAGGGTACTCACAGTTGAGTAGACATGTGTTCAGTGTTATTCAGAGCTCAGAGAGACGTGACCCTTTGGCTTCATCCATCTTGCAGAGACTGAGTGAGGCACACCACTTCCTGGTTTGATGTCCCTCCCCCTCCCTCCAGCAGGGGCAGCAGAGAGAATGGTGATTTTAAAAAAAAACATTATTATCTCTCTGATTTTTCATTGATGGGAGAAATCCTCTCGTTCCGGAAGGCGGAGGGGGGCTCTGAGCGAGGTGGCCAAAAATGACGGCCATAGGTGGCGGCGTTCTCTCAGAAATCGCAGCACAGTGGGCCAAAAGCGGTCAAGAACAGAGTTTTAGTAATATAGAGATATATACACACACACACACACACACACACGCACGCACAAAATGAAACAACAAACAAAGATGCTGGTTTAAACTGAAGGTAGACACAAAATGCTGGAGTAACTCAGCGGGACAGGCAGTATCTCTGAAGAGAAGGGATGGGTCGAGTCCCTTCTTCAGACTCTATCCTCAGTAGTTTAATAGAACCACTTCTCAGGTCTGACATGAAGCAAGACCACAATTATTTAGTCTGGAGCCACCCGCTGATTATAGTCGCACTGCTCAGCGTTTAAGAATGTGCACACACTCACGTACACCATCCTGGCCACACACTCATCTCCCCGCTACCTTCAGGTAGAAGGTACAGGAGCCTGAAGACTGCAATGACCAGGTTCAGGAATAGCTACTTCCCCTCAGCCATCAGGCTATTAAACCTGGCTCGGACAAAACTCTGAACATTAATAGCCCATTATTTGTTTATTTGCACTTTATCAGTTTATTTATTCATGTGTGTATATATTTATATAATGATATATGGACACACTGATCTGTTCTGTATTCATGCCTACTATGTTCTGTTGTGCTGAAGCAAAGCAAGAATTTCATTATCCTATCTGGGACACATGAGAATAAATCTCTTGAATCTTGAATCTTGACAAGTGCAAGTCACCCTTTCTTTCAAAACTCTCCACGATCTTACCTCTATCCTTCAGACACAGAACTGCACGGCACAGGGACAGGCCCTTCGGCCCACAATGTCCGTGCCCAACATGATGCAGGTAAAAATAACTCCCATGGTTACCACCCTGTGAGTGCATTAATTGCTTCTCATCTTTGTTCAGTGGTTCAATTAGTTTTGTTTAGTTCAGAGATACAGCGCGGAAACAGGCCCTTCGGCCCACTGAGTCCGTGCCGACCAGCGATCCCCGCACACTAACACTATCAATAGACAATAGGTGCAGGAGTAGGCCATTTGGCCCTTCGAGCCAGCACCGCCATTCAATGTGATCATGGCTGATCGGGGTGGGAGATTGCAACCTTCAAGTGGTCCACCCTGTTTCAACAAATGCAATCAACCTGGCGTGCACAAACACAAGATCAAACAGAACAAGTTGTCTTACAACATTACGCTGTGCATGCCATATGCAAGAAGAAAGAAGATGGCTGATCATCCACAATCAGTACCCCGTTCCTGCCTTCTCCCCATATCCCCTGACTCCGCTATCTTTAAGAGCCCTATCTAGCTCTCTCTTGAAAGTAACCAGAGAACCTGCCTCCACCGCCCTCTGAGGCAAAGAATTCCACACACACTAGGGACAATTTTACAATTTTACCGAAGCCAATTAACCTGCAAACCTGTACGTCTTTGGAGTGTGGGAGGAAACTGGAGCACCCAGAGAAAACCCACACAGTCACGGGGGGAAAAAAAGTACAACTTCCTACAGACAGCATCCGCAATTGGGATCGAACCTGGGACTCTGGCGCTGTGAGGCAGCAACTCTACCGCTGCGCCACCGTGCCACCCCTCCTGTCCACACGAAGGAGTCCGCACGTCAGGATTTTGTGTTTAGAACATTGTCGCTGAAGTCTGAAAATCAAATTTTCCCTGGAGCATCTGTCGTCCGCAGAGCAACAAAGGGCGGTGACCCGCAGTCGTGAATATATTCGTGTGAATGTGCTCCTGACCTGCCCACGACCCGATTGATCCCTTAAACAATGACCAGCTCACTGGGGTCGATAAAAGAAACCACATCCTTGATGCTGAATTACAATTAGCTTCAACGATTTGGCGCAGCGGGTAGAGCTGCTGCCTCACAGCGCCAGAGACCACGGGTTCGATACCGACCACGGGTGCTGTTTGTACGGAGTTTGTACCTCCTCCCTGGGCCGTGACCTGCGTGGGTTTTCTCCGGGTGCTCCGGTTTCCTCCCACACTCCAAAGGCGTGCAGGTTTGTCGGTTAATTTGGCTTCTGTAAATATTAAATTGTCCCGAGTGTTGAGGAAAGTGTTGGTGTACGGGGATCGCTGGTCGGCACGGACCCGCTGGTCTGCTTCTATGCTGTATCTCTAAAGTCTAATAGTCTAAAACCTAGAGAAAAGACCTAAATACAGGCAAGTGGGACTACCTCCGATAGACACCAGAGACAGAATGGATGGGATGGGCCGAAGTGCCTGATGTGTCTGAAGAAGGGTTTCGGCCCGAAAAGTCGCCTATTTCCTTCGCTCCATAGATGCTGCTGCACCCGCTGAGTTTCTCCAGCACTTTTGCCTACCTTCGATTTTCCAGCATCTGCAGTTCCTTCTTAAGCAAATGCCTGTTTCCATGCTTAGTTTAGTGATACAGCACAGAAACAGGCCCTTCGGCCCACCGGGTCCGCGCCATCCAGCGATCCCCGCACACTAACACTATCCTACACACACTAGGGACAATTTTTACATTGATTCCAAGCCAATTAACCTACAAACCTGCACGTCTTTGGAGTGTGGGAGGAAACCGAAGATCTCGGAGAAAACCCACGCAGGTCACGGGGAGAACGTGCAAACTCCGTACAGGCAGCACCCGTAGTTGGAATCGAACCTGCGTCTCCGGTGCTGCATATAAAACATATAAGATTGTTAAGGGCTTGGACACGCTAGAGGCAGGAAACATGTTCCCGATGTTGGGGGAGTCCAGAACCAGGGGCCACAGTTTAAGAATAAGGGGTAAGCCATTTAGAACGGAACACTTTTTCTCACAGAGAGTTGTGAGTCTGTGGAATTCTCTGCCTCAGAGGGCGGTGGAGGCCGGTTCTCTGGATGCTTTCAAGAGAGAGCTAGATAGGGCTCTTAAAAATAGCGGAGTCAGGGGATATGGGGAGAAGGCAGGAACGGGGTACTGATTGGGGATAATCAGCCATGATCACATTGAATGGCGGTGCTGGCTCGAAGGGCCGAATGGCCTGCTCCTGCACCTATTGTCTATTGTCTATTGAACCGAAGACTGACACAAAATGCTGGAGCAACTCAGCGGGACAGGTGGCATCTCTGGAGTGAAGGAATGGGTGACATTTCGGGTCGAGACCCTTCTTCAGACTTCTCAACTCCATTCTCCTGCCTTCTCCCCAAAATCCCTGACACCCGTACTGATATCTAATTTATTCTCTATTGTCTATTGCATTCGCTGTAAGGCAGCAACTCTACCGCTGCGCCACAGTGACTCCAGCGAGAGGTGTGGTACCAGATTAGTAAAGGCCTTCTGACGGCCTGTTTCTGACTATCTCTGAAATCTAAAGTCTAAAGTACAATACAAAGGTTTGTGTTGCCTGCTATCTAATCATATCAGATGATGCCACACATACTGTAGATACAATCTAGTTATTCTCAAGGACAATAGCTCAATCAAGGTGCAGAATATGGAAACAAGGAACTGCAGGTGCCGGTTAATACCCAGTGGGACACAAAGTGCTGGAGTAACTCAGCTGGTCGACATCTCTGGAGAAAATGTATAGGCGACATTTTGACAGTCGAGAATAAATTAGATAGACTGATATTTTTGAAATAACTTCAGAAGTTATTAATACAAAACTGGACCCAGACACAAAATTAATAATACTTGGAATATCAGAACAAAGCTTAACACTCACAACAAACCAAATAAATTTCCTCAACTACAGTATAATAACCGGGAAAAAATTAATATTAAAATTTTGGAAAGGCCCTACAACCCCCACAATTAAAATGTGGATTACGGAAATGTCGGAGACCCTATACTTAGAAAAAATTAGACTTGTCTTAATGGACAAACAAGATCTTTTCCATAAAATTTGGGCTCCATTCATTAACTATCTGAAGGGATAGATTGGCACAGCACGAGGACCCAACTGAAACTTGTACTCAGGAACAGATGAAAAACTATACTTTATAACCTACGAACCTATCTTCATTGACGTATTACAGGTAACCCATTCCACCTCCCTTGTTTTTCTGTTGTGTTTTTTTTCCTTTCTTTTTTATTTGTAACTTTCTACCCTCTTTTTTCCTCTTTCTATAAAAAATAAAAACACTAGAAGCAGAAGCAATTGATAATGGAAAATTTTAATAATGTATGACTGATGTATATGAAAAGTTTTTTTTACTATAATATGTAACTACATTTTATAATATGTCTATAAATAAATAAATAAATAAAGAAAGCACCCAGAGAACCGGCCTCCACCGCCCTCTGAGGCAGAGAATTCCACAGACTCACCACTCACTGTGAGAAAAAGTGTTTCCTCGTCTCCGTTCTAAATGGCTTACCCTTTATTCTTAAACTGTGGCCCCTGGTTCTGGACTCCCCCAACATCGGGAACATGTTTCCTGCCTCTAGCGTGTCCAAGCCCTTAATAATCTTATATGTTTTAGATACTGGTTCAAACTAGTATCTGCACTGTTCCTTCAGATGCAATAGATCCACCAACATTGAATGGCGGCATAAACTTGATGGGCCGAATGGCCTAATTCTGCACCTATCACTTGTGAACTGATGAGATGAACAGCCTAGTGCTTTACCTCTCCTCCCCAGAGAATATCACCAAAGTTTTTCTCAGTCGCTTGCCCCCTGCAATCAAATGGCTGCACTAAGTTTGAAGACAAGCCTCCTGTCTTTCAGTGATGCATGGATTTGCACGTCAATGCTGGTCGGGGAACAAAGGTTACATTCAACGCTGAAGGTCAGCAGTATTGTTCTTCACACATGACTAAGTCCAGTCCCAATGCATGGAAAATGGGAGCAGGAATTTACATCAGAAACACAGCGTGGAAACAGGCCCTTCGGCCCACCGTGTCCATGCCGACCATCGATCACCCGTTCACACCAGTTCTAGGTTACCCCACTTTCTCATCCACTCCCAACACTATAGAGGGGCCGATTAAACCCACAAACCCGCACGTCTTTGGGATGAGGGAGGAAACTTCAAGAGAGAGTTAGATTTAGTTCTTAGGACTAACGGAATCAGGGGATATGGGGAGAAAGTTGGAACAAGGTACAGGTACAGATTTTGGATGAATGGCGGTGCTGGCCGAATGGTCTACTCCTGCACCTATTTTCTTTGTTTCTATGTTTCTATGAAACCCGGAGCACCCATGCAGTCACATGGAGAACATGCAAACACCGTACAGACAGCACCTGTGATCCAGATCAAACTCTACCCGACCAGCGATCACCCGGACTCTTGTTCTATCCCGACCACTAGGAGTAATTTAGGCCAATTAACCAACAAACCTGCGCAACTTTGGGATGTGTGGAGGGAAACCGGAGCACCCAGAGAAAACCCACACGGTCCGTCTCCCTTTATTTCCCAAAGAAGGGTCTCGACCCGAAACGCCGCCCATTCCTTCACTCCAGAAATGCTGCCGGTCCCGCTGAGTTACTCCAGCACTTTGTGTCTATCTTTGGTTTAAACCAGCATCTGCAGTTCCTTCCTTCACATTCCCTTTATCCCCATGCTGCTCATGTGACAGGTTCCTCATTGAAACATTTAAGATTATTAAGGGTTTGGACACGCTAGAGGCAGGAAACATGTTCCCGATGTTGGGGGAGTCCAGAACCAGGGGCCACAGTTTAAGAATAAGGAGTAAACCATTTAGAACGGAGACGAGGAAACACTTTTTGGATTGGATTGAATTCAATGTATTGTCATTTCACTTTTCAGTGCAACGAAATGGTTTAGCCTGTTCATAACATAGAATAATAACAAAACAAACACTCAACACAGTTTAAAGTCCCAAAGTCATTGTCTCTTCCCTCCTCGCTCTCCCTCTGCGCCGAGACAATCCAAGCCTCCGATGTTGTGACCCCGACGGGTGATGGTGTGCAAGTCCCGCGGCTGAATCCGAGCTCCGCAAACGGGCCGGTTCAAACTCCGCGGCCCGGGGCGGTCGAAGCTGCCGCCCTCCCGTCCAGCGGACGCAGCTGTAGTTGCGGGTGCTCCGGAAAAACAGGTCACCACCTGTGACCTGCGAGCTCCCGACGAGCTTCCGAGGCACCAAAGTCAGGTCGGAAGTTGGGTCGCACCGCAACCACAGCCCCGAAGTCGGCCAGCCTCGCGTTGGTAAGTCGTGGCTCTGCCTCCGCAGCCTCGAGGTCGGTCGCAGTTGGAGGCCGCCAGTTCCGCGATAGGCCTCAGCGCAGACGGACACGGAGACGGGCGATACGGCAGGAAAGGTCTCATCCCCCCCGAAGGAAGAGTCAAAAAACATGTTACACCCCCCCCCCCCCACATACACAACTAAATAAACCGAAATAAACTAAAAACTGGACAAAAGAAAACAAAAACAGAAAAGACAAACGGACTGCAGGCGAGCCGCAGCTGCAAGGCACGCCGCCACTTCCAGAGAGAGTTGTGAGTCTGTAGAATTCTCTGCCTCAGAGGGCGGTGGAGGCCAGTTCTCTGGATACTTTCAAGAGAGAGCTAGATAGGGCTCTTAAAAATAGCGGAGTCAGGGGATATGGGGAGAAGGCAGGAACGGGGTACTGATTGTGGATGATCAGCCATGATCACATTGAATGGCGGTGCTGGCTCAAAGGGCCAAATGGCCTACTCCTGCACCTATTGTCTATTGTCCTCTTGTATCTGCCTCCTTGGGCTGGCACGGTGGCACAGCGGGTAGAGTCGCTGCCTCACAGCACCAGAGATCCAGCGTTCAATCCCGACCACGGGTGCTGTCTGTATGGAGTTTGTACGTACTCCCCGTGACCCGCGTGGGTTTCCTCCGGGTGATCCGGTTTCTTCCAAAGGCGTGCAGGTCTGTAGTTTGAAAAGCCTCGCAAATTCTCCCTAGTATAGGATGGAACGAGTGGGCGGGGATCGCTGGTCGGCGCAGACTCGGTGGGCCGAAGGGCCTGTTACCATGCTGTATCTCTAAACTAAACTAAACTAGACCACAAGCGGGCAACTGGAACGAGTTCTATTTGGCAAGGTGGACGGGGGGGGGAATTTGAGA
Organism: Amblyraja radiata; assembly: GCF_010909765.2. Taxonomy (NCBI): domain Eukaryota; kingdom Metazoa; phylum Chordata; class Chondrichthyes; order Rajiformes; family Rajidae; genus Amblyraja; species Amblyraja radiata. Next base: position 41,688,777 of record NC_045976.1, read on the forward strand.
GATTGTCGGACAATCTCAACACAATTCACTGTGAAAAAACTGCTTGGTTTTTCCCCAGACACCAGCCGACAATCTTAAATGTCCCGACTCTTTTCAAAGCCTCGCTGCTTAATTTAGGCGCAGTTTTATTGAGGGAACCGTGTCCCTAAATAGTAATGGGCAGGGCGCTAGGTTAAGGCCTGCCGTAACCATGGCAACCTTGGGTACTGACTGTCGGCCATTTCCATTCAGGCCTCTTCTCGAGAGGATCGGGTATCCGGGGCGATTGTCCCGGGTTTCCACGGCAACGGACGACCTTCCCAAACAGGATCTGGGGATCAGATGCTGCCTGACCCGCTGAGTTACTCCAGCACTCTGTGAAACATCACCTATCCATGTTCTCCACAGATGCTGCCTGACCCGCTGAGTTGCTCCACCATTTTGTGCCTAGCTTTGGCTTTAACCAGCAGCTGCAGTTCCTTCCAACATTCTTTACTCATAGCTGCATTGCCCAGTTGCCTCACAAGCCTCCTGGATCTGTTTGTTGACATAAGCCTATTAAGGCAGAGAGGCTACAGAGTGCCTGCCTGTATGTTTAACAAATTGATAAGGCCAGGTGGGCTGCTGATGTGACCTCGGTCAAGTATGTCGAGCTAATCACTCATGAAAAGGTCATTTTAATTCTTTTTTTTTTAGTTTAGACATACAGCACAGAAACAGGCCCTTCAGCCCACCGAGTCCACGGCGCCCAGCGATCCCAGCACACTATCTCAATCCTCCACACACTATAGAGACATAATTTACATTTATACCAAGTCAATTCAACTGCGCGTCTTTTGAGTGTGGGAGGAAACCGTCAATCTCGGAGAAAACCCACGCAGGTCACGGGGAGAACGTGCAAACTCCCTACAGACAGCACCAATAGTCGGGATGGAACCCGGGTCTCTGGCGCTGTGCGGCAGCAACTCTACCGCTGCGCCACCGCACTGCAAAACTGAAAGCCTTTATGGATATGTAGAAACAAAGAACTGCAAATGATACTGGTTTATACCAAAGATAGACACAAAATGCTCAGTAACTCAGCGGGTCAGGCAACATCTGTGGTGCCTCAGGAAGGCCCTCAGCATCCATAAGGACTCATCACACCCCTGCCACGGTCTGTTTCAACTACTTCCCTCCGGCAGACGTTACAAGGCCTTCTACGCCCGAACCTCCAGACTCAGGAACAGTTTCATCCCAAGAGCTATAGCGGCTCTGAACCGGCCCTAATGAGTGCCCCCCCACCCACCCCCTTTGGACAGTCTCCCTCAGATGTGGCTGGCGTTGCGGACGGGGAGCGAGGCTATTGCAGGTAGCGCAGGCGGAGACTCTGTCCCGGATGTAATCGGCCATGCCGGGCCAGTAGAACTGACTCTGGGCGTGTGACAGAGTGGCTTCGGCCCCAGGATGACCGCGGTGGGCGGATTCGAAGTAGTGAGCATGCAGCGCAGCGGGCACGACCACCTTGTGTCCCTTCACCACCACGCCGTCGTGCAGGACAAGCTCATCGCGGACCAGGAAGTACGGATCAGCACCGGCAGGTAGAGATGAGCGATGGTCTGGCCAGCCCTGCCTGATGACGTCGGCAAGCTGCTGCAGGGCAGGATCCAGGGCAGTGTGCTTGACCAGGGATTGCATCTGCTGAGAAGGCACAATGTTAAGGTTAAGCACCATCAGGTCGGAGGACTCGTACGGGTGACGGGCAGTGGATACCAGGGGTGCACGAGACAGAGTATCGGCCACAAACATGTCCTTGCCTTTGCGGTACACAATCCGAAAGGTGAAGCGTTGAAGCTGCAGCATCATACGCTGCAGGCGGGATGAGGCGGCGTGAATCGGCTTGTTTAGGATGGTGACCAGCGGCTGGTGGTCAGTCTCGATAAGGAAGTCGTTTCCCAGGATGTAATCCTTGAACTTCGAGCAGGCAAACACCACGGCCAGGAGCTCCTTCTCGATCTGAGCATAGCGCTGCTCAGCAGGGGTCATGGTGCGGGAAGCGTAGGAGACGGGTAGCTGCAGCTTGTCGTAGAGCTGCAGGCAGGCGGCACCGAGGCCGAACTTCGAGGCATCGCAAGTCAGAACGATGGGGCGCTTCAGGTCGAAAAATTTAAGAGTAGGTGCTCGGAACAACTGGGACTTCAGGGCTTCGAAAGCCGACTGATGGTGCGGGAACCAAACCCAGGCAACGTCCTTTTTGGTCAGTTCCCTCAAAGGCGCGCTCATTTCGCTGAGGTCGGGGATGAACTTCCCCAGGTAATTGACCATGCCGAGGAAGCGCTGCAGGCTTGGCACGTCGGCGGGCGAAGACATACTGGAGACAGCAGCAGTTTTCTGAGGGTCGGGCTTCAGACCGGAGGCGGTGAAAACGTGCCCCACATACGTGACCTCCGGGACGCGGAAACGGCACTTCTTGGGGTTGAGCTTGAGGTTTATATCGCGAGCCCGGTCGAGGACCAGGCGAAGGTGGAGATCATGCTCGGCTACGTCCTTCCCGTAGACCAGGATGTCGTCCACGATTATGGCACACGGCAGACCGGCAAACAGCTGCTCCATGGTCCGCTGGAACACCTCGCTGGCGGAGTTGATCCCGAATGGCATGCGGAGGAAACGGAAACGTCCAAAAGGCGTGCTGAAGGTGGTCAAGTAGGAGGATCGCTCGTCAAGCGGTATCTGCCAGAACGAGCTCTTGGCGTCGAGGACGGAAAAGACAGTGGCCGGACCGACCTGTGCAGCGACGTCCTCTACAGTTCGCATAGGGTAGTGCGGTCGTTTGATCGCCAGGTTCAGGTCCTTGGGGTTGATACAAATGCGAATTTCACTTTTGTCCTTTTTGGCGGCAACGACCATGGTGGAGACCCACCGGGTGGGATCGCTCACCTCTTTGAGGATGCCCCAGGTGACCATGTCGCGCAGCGTTGATTCCACCTTGTCCTTCATGGCGAAGGAGACGCGGTGTGGCGGGCGGATCACAGGTTCAACATCGGGGTCGACGACGATCTTGTAGCAGCTGGGCAGCTTGCCCAGCTTGTCGTCGAAACGGTCGGGGTATTCCCGCAGGGGGTCCATGAGGGTCCGCACCTGGCGGATGTCACGGTGGAAGGAGACCAGGCCGAGGTCCTGACACGCCCGGGCACCCAGCAAGGTAACGTTGTCAGAGTCTAGCAGATAAAAAGTGAGGGGCCGAGAGGCCTGCAGGATCTTGCAGTGCAGGGGTTGCCTTTCCCACGGGAACGAGAAGCCCTCCCCCGTAAGCATGTAGGCGGGAGTTGTCAACAGTGACTTTCTCATCGGTCCTAATCTTTTTGAATAGGCTTGTTGACATTACATTCGTAACTGCCCCCGTGTCTAGTTTCGCAGTGAAGGTCGAACCATTAACAGTAACCCTGACCGAAGGGTCTGCTATCAGGGCATGTGCATCTAAGATCGAAAAGATGCCCGCCTCCCCTTGGGAGGGGGAACTAGTATCAGACAAAGGTAAATCTTCGGGCTCGTGTTGGGAATCGAACTCGCTATCAGCCTGAGCAACGTTGTTTAACATTCTCCGTGGTGCGGGTACTGGCTTGCCCTTGGAGCGGCAGGCTGCAGAGAAATGGTTTAATTTTCTGCAAAAGTTGCATGTCTTTCCCAACGCTGGGCACACATTAAACTGATGGGAGGAAAAGTTACAGTTAGGGCAACGCCGTGGGCTGGCGACGCCGGGTGCGGGAGAGACCTGTTGCCGTGGCGGGCCAGTGTTCCGCCGGCGGGCGGTAGCACTGGCAAAGTTGATGTCATGACCGGCCGGCGGCGAAGCCGAGTCCACCGCCTCAGCCATGCGGGCGGCGTGTAGAGCCTCGTCTAAGGACAGGTCGGGCTTACGCAGAAGTTCAGCCCTAAGCTTATAGTCTAAGAGGCCATATACAAGAATATCCCTGGTCACTTGGTCTGGTGTGAGAGCGTCCAGGCGACAACGTCTGGCCATGTGTCTCAAAGCGGCGATGTAGTTATCAACGGACTCGCCAACGACCTGGCGCCGATTGAACATCTTATACCGTGCGAGAATACAGTTAGTGGGGACGTCGCACATTGCGGTGAATTTAGCCATAAGACATACCGGGTCTCGCTCATCTTCACCTGCAGCATAGACAAACGACTCAGACCGTTCCAGGGCGGCGGGGGCCGGCAATGTTGAGGAGTAGGGACGCCCGCATCTCGGCGGTGGCTGCGGGATGGGCAATCGTCACGTAGTGCTGAAAGTCGCGTCTAAAGACATCCCAACGGTGGGCAATGTCCGAATCGAAGACGAGAGGATCAGGTTTACGGCACGAGGAAGCCATGGCACGAGAGTATAGAAGGGGTAGGTTACTGGGTCAAATAAAAAAAAACAGGATAGCAAGAGAATAGGAGACGTAGAGACGTAGAGCCACTATTGTGACACCATGTAAAGTGCTACAATAACGCACAGTTGTCTTTACTGCTTTTATTGTTATAACTCACATTCATTACTGCACTAGCTGTACGTGGTCCGTCACACGAGCTAGAGAGAGATCAAGGGGTGGGGAGGTTACATTTATACTTGGGATATAGGGAGTGGTTAGTAGTGGTGAGGTCACTATGTTAAAGGAACATCTACAGTCACGTCAATCAATTCAGCTTGTTTATTTATGTATTGTATTTATTTACCTTTCCTGGACATCAGTGGAGCTGCATACTAAATCTCGTTGCACTGACGTGCAATGACAATAAAAGATATATTATATTATTATTATTATTAACATGGATAGGTGACGTTTCACAGAGTGCTGGAGTAACTCAGCGGGTCAGGCAGCATCTCTGGAGAACATGGATAGGTGACGTTTCACAGAGTGCTGGAGTAACTCAGCGGGTCAGGCAGCATCTGTGGAGAACATGGATAGGTGACGTTTCACAGAGTGCTGGAGTAACTCAGCGGGTCAGGCAGCATCTGTGGAGAACATGGATAGGTGACGTTTCAGAGTGCTGGAGTAACTCAGCGGGTCAGGCAAGAGAACCTGGGTAGGCGACATTTCATAAGATCATAAATGATAGTAGAATTAGGCCATTCGGCCCATCAAGTCTACTCCATCATTCAATTATGGCTGATCTATCTCTCCCTCCTAACCCCATTTTCCAGATTTCTCCCCATAATCTTTGACACCCGTACTAATCAAGAATCTATCTACCTCTGCCTTAAATATATCCATAGATTCACCACTCTCTGACTAAAGAAATTCCTCCTCATCTTCCTAAAAGAACATCCTTTTATTCTGAGGCTGTGACCTCTAGTCCTAGACTCTCCCACCAGTGGAAACATCCTCTCCACATCCACTCTATCCAGGGCTTTCACTATTCGGTAAGTTTCAATGAGGTTTCATAGGAACTGATCTAGTGTTGAATATAATGTTTCAGCTACAGAGAAAGTGCAGGTTTTCTTTTTAAAGTGCAAGGGATGCAATGAGGTAAGCCGGAAGATCAAAGAGCAGGGTGAATCATGCCCCCCTCCCCAACTGCAAAGTAAGCCATAAATCCCCTCAGACCCCATAAAAAACCCACAAAGCTGCTTTCTTTAAACTGGTTTTATTATTTTTCTGGCAAATGTAAAATTCTGCATATTCAGGAAAAAGTCTTCCCTGTATTTTCTGCCTATATTTCCTCACCAGGAATGGCAAGTGCTGTACACACGTACGCAGCAGACGCAACATGCCAGGCAGTTGGGAGAGAATCCTCTCCTTCTCTGAACAACCATAAATAAGTCAGCATGTTCGGACACATGTCCGTACTACAAAAAATAATGTACATGAAAATTAACACTCGATCGATTAACTACAACTCGCGCCAGTCGATTCTTTGTCGACCCAACGGAAAATAAAAAATAAACGTATTCGATTGGAATGAGAACGTTGCTATAGAAACGCTTTGGTGAATGTCCACAATGGTTGCTTCAAACTCTGAGATTGTTAAGGGCCTATCCCGCTAATTAACGCTATTTTTTTCGGCGGCTTGTCGGCACCCGTCACTAGTCGCATCCGCAGGAGGCCGAAACGTGTCGAAAATCCAGCGGCAACCAGAAAAAGGTACGGTACTTTGGGCGACCACTTGCGATCATAGAGGCCACTACTCACGACGTGTCGCGCGGGGCGACGCCTGGATGGTGGTGAGTAGTCGCCCAAAGAGTCGCACCGTTTTTTCTGGTCGCCGCTGGATATTCAACGGGTTGAAAGTTTTCGGGCACCCGCTGTGACGATGACGGGTGCCGGCAAGTTGCTGAAAAATATGGCGTAAGTGGGACAGGCCCTTTACTTAAGACTGTCCAATTTCTCTTTGGCCCTTGCAACCATCGTACTCCCTTAACTCCACCTCATCTTTAAATAAGACTAATTAAAGGAGACGGAGACAAAACAACATTGCTTAAACCTATTGGAAGCCTACTCCACCCCCCCCCTCCCCCCACCCCAATCCTACCTCCCTCATCCAAGTTCCTCTACCCCCCCTCCCCCCACCCCAAACCAAACCCGACAGATAAATAACATTTGTGCAATGATGCATGTATTAGCGAAGGGATCAAACATGAATATCATGATGAAAATAGACACAAAAAGCTGGAGTAACTCGGCGGGTCAGGCAGCATCTATGGAGGAAAGGAACAGGCGACGTTTTGGGTCGAGACCCTTCTTCGAATTTTCCTTTGATTATATTTTGTTTCCCGCTTCAGGTCATTGCTAGTTACATCTTCTGGGTGCTTCCGAAGGCTTGGCAAAGGATTCAATCGATATGAAGTCTTTGACAGCCTTCTGCCCGAGCACCAAGCCTGCGTGGACGATGGGCTTTCTGTCCCAAAATTGGCACAATGTGAGGCGCTTGTATCAATTATTAATACATTATTGATTTCCCGAGATTCATCCGTTCTACAACATTCCACTGCGGACTGACATCAAATCGATGCGCAAATGTGATCGATTTGCTATTCAGCACAAAAGCGCAAGTCACTCAGGTCCGGACCCGATACGTCACTGATCCTGTCCTCTCCAGAGATGCTGCTCGACCTGCTGCGTTACTGCACCTGTGTGTGTGCCCATCTTCGGTGCAAACCAGCATCTGCAGTTCTTTCCCACACATGAATATCACGCTGCAGATTTGCCAATAGGGACAGCTGCAGTGGTCCACAGCTCCCAAGTGCATTTTTAAAGACCCCCTCTCTCTCTCCCCCCCCCCCCCCACTCCCTTAAACCCGAACTACATCAACCCCGCAGAGCCCCCGCTGCATGGGGAGTTGCGCAGTAGGCACTACGGTTTCACCGTGTCCTCCTGGGCAGCTCCGCGGGGTGGTCAGCGGCAACGATAGACCACGCCAGCACGCGTGGACCTAGAGGGAACAAACTCAGACCTTTGGAAACACCAGCCACCTCGGGTGCAGTGAAAAATACACTGTCAATTGGCAAACTGCACGCACAATATATTAAAATACACAGGCATTTTGCACACACCCCCAACCATCCTCGTCTCTGGCGACCGCTTCCAAGATGGTAGCCTTGCGCCGTGCCCAGAGGCGACTCAAGGCGAGGGAACACGGGGGAACCGTTCACTGTTTCACGAACGCCGACGTCGCACAGAATACCAAACGCAATGCTGATGCGCGATTCCATGCGTCGCAACGGGAGCGCGATTGAGAGAAGCCAGCACAATCGCCGTTAGTCATGCAAGACTCGACCAGGTCTTGGCTCCTGTTCACGCCACGAAGTGTGTGGAGGGGAGGGGAATGGGGGCTTCTTTCATTGCAGCAATATAACACCCCTCATCTAAAGGAATCCATTTAGTTCTGGACCCTTCACACTGCAGTTTGTGCCAGGACTCGGGGAGGTGGGGTGCAAAACATGGACTCCACACAAAGGTGGACACAAAAGGTTGGATGGAGTAACTCAGCGGGTGAGGCAGCATCTATGGAGAAGGAATGGGTGACGTATCGGGTCGAGACCCATTCCTTCTCTCCATAGATGCCGCCTCACCCGCTGAGTTACTCCATCCAGCATTTTGTGTCCACCTTCCATTTTAACCCGCATCGGCAGTTCTTTCTTACACGTGAACGCACACGGGCCACACACGCTCCCAACGGTCCCCGCCCGTAAACACAGGCAGCCGCTCAGCCGCACAGGAGCAACATCCACATCTCACACACAAGCACAAAACATAAATAGGTAGTGAAATAGTACAAGCCAAAAATAAAATTGGTCACTTGGAAATCTCAGCTCTCATAAATATTTGTGCAGAAGATCATCTCACTAGCTGCAATGTTCTGAAGTTCAACAGATCGCTTACACAATATGTGTGTGTGTGTGTGTGCGCATGTATGTGTTTGTATGTCCGTGTGTGTGAGTTTGTGTGTATGTTCGTTTTTGTCTGTATGTAAGTGTGTCTGTATGTATGTGTGTGTATGTATGTGCGCGAGCGTGTGTGTATATGAGCGTGCGTGCATGTGAGCGTTTGTGTATGCATGTGTGTATGTGAGCGTGCGTGTGTGTATGCATGTGTGCGCATTTTCAGGAACAGAGTTGGTGTTCCTGTATTTAAAGACTATACATCACAATTATTACAGAAACAGGAAAATAGAATCCAGTCGTGTCGCTATTTACATTTTGTACACGATACAATACACCCCGCCAACGAGACGCCGCGGGCTATTTACAACCGGCAGAACAGGGTTTGTTCACCAGATAAACTTGCTAGACAGCGGGCAAATGTTCGGGGCAAAAGTTCATAATCCATCTTCTGCAATAACGTCCATCCAAGTTGCTGAAGTCCAGAACAAGCAATCCAGTGTTTCTCGACAGAAGGGGAGGGGGGGGGGGGGGGGGGGGGGGGGGGAAGGGGCGAGGAGGGGAGTGGGTTATTTTTTGTAAAAAAAAAACAATACAACCACTCCCGAAATTTAATTTTTAAAAATGATTCATTCTTGGACGGAGATGGTCACGGCATCCGAAGGTCGCGGCAACTTGCTTACATTCTGTGGGGAGAAGAGATCAGGATTGTAATCGGAGAAATTAAATTTACGATCAAAATGCAAACACAACACATGGTCATCTGCATGCATGCAAGCCAGCTAGGCAGCTACAGAAATGAAGCTTGATTGCAAGGGTTGATGTGCAGGAGGTACAGAGATCTTAATTCGCAATCGAGCACCTGGCTCGGCCCCAGTAGCTTGGAGCTCCCTCACCCAGACCAGACCCGCCACCATTGTAGATGTAGCCCAGTCCATCACACAGACCAGACCCGCCACCATTGTAGATGTAGCCCAGTCCATCACACAGACCAGACCCGCCACCATTGTAGATTTAGCCCAGTCCATCACAGACCACACTCCCCACCATTGTAGATGTAGCCCAGTCCATCACACAGACCACACTCTGTTATCCCCTCTGTTATCAGGCTTCTGAACGTCCCTTCCATAAGCCAGGGTGCTGTCCGATTCACCTCTACCCCATTGCGGACATTGGACTTTGTCTGTGGCACTGATGCGCTACAATGCTGAGAACTATATTCTGCACTCTGTATCTTCCCCTTTGCTCTACCTGTTGTACTGGAGTTTGACTTGATTGTATTTATGTGTGGTATTATCTGATCTGATTGCATACAAAACAAAGCTTTTCACTGCACCTCGGTACACTAAACCTAAACCGTTGTAATTTTTATTCATTCACAACACAATATGCGACTGACACCAGTAAATTATTGGTAGACAAAAATGCTGGAGAAACTCAGCGGGAGCAGCAGCATCTATGGAGCAAAGGAAATAGGCAACGTTTCGGGCCGAAACCCTTTTTCAGACTGATGTAGGGTGGGGGGGGGGCGGCTGGGAGAAGAAAGGACAAAGGAAGAGGAGGAGCCCGAGGGCTGAGAAGGGGAGGAGACAGCAAGGGCTACTGGAAATTGGAGGTCAATGTTTAGGCCGCTAGGGTGCAAACAGCCCAAGCGGAATAGGAGGGGGACTAAATCTCCTCCAATTTCCTGTGGTGCTCACTCTGGCCATGGAGGAGGCCCAGGACAGAAAGGTCGGATTCGGAATGGGAGGGGGAGTTGAAGTGCTGAGCCACAGGGAGATCAGGTTGGTTATTGCGGACCGAGCGGAGGTGTTGGGCGAACAGCATATGCAGTTCCTTCTTAAACACCAGTAAATTATTTCCCATTCCTACCATCCTCTCACGGAGGGGACTAAAGTCACGAGGCAATATAGACAATAGACAATAGGTGCAGGAGTAGGCCATTCGGCCCTTCGAGCCAGCACCGCCATTCAATGTGATCATGGCTGATCATCCCCAATCAGTACCCCGTTCCTGCCTTCTCCCCATATCCCCCGACTCCACTATTTTTAAGAGCCCTATCTAGTTATCTCTTGAAAGTATCCAGAGAACCTGCCTCCACCGCCCTCCACAGAGAATTCCACAGACTCGCCACTCTCTGTGTGAAAAAGTGTTTCCTTAGTCTCCGTTCTATATGGCTTACTCCTTATTCTTACTACGAGACAACACTAAGAATATTGTGTAGGAAAGAAATGCAGATGCTGGTTTAAAATCAAAGGTGGACACAAAATGCAGGAGTAACTCAGCGGGACAGGCAGCATCTCTGGAGAGAAGGAATGGGTGATGTTTTGGGTCGAGACCCCTCTTCAGACTGAAGAAGGGTCTCGTCCTGAAACGTACACATGGACAATAAGCTGAGAGTGTACATTCGCCCACAAACCCACCCACGTAACACACCCCCATTGCATCACGAGCCAGCTTGGCTTAACAGCAGCACCCTCCACAGTTCATTTAGAAACATAGAAACATAGAAATTAGGTGCAGGAGTAGGCCATTCGGCCCTTCGAGCCTGCACCGCCATTCGATATGATCATGGCTGATCATCCATCCCTAAAATGCAAAAAAATGAATCTTCTTCCAGTGAAAGGTTTCATTTCCCCCCCAATAACCGGGCCTTTAGCAGGCTAGAACACTACAGCTTCTGTGGGCAGCAGCATGGATTTAGCTTGTTACCTTTGAAGAATTAGCAAGGATACAAATTGAAATATAGTTCGTCTGAGGCCAATGGAAGTGATGAAGGAGCGGTGAAAATAAGAGGGAGAGAGCTTTTAATGACAGGGTTAAGTTGCAGCAGAATCCCACAAATTCAATTAGACCCCGCTTATAACAAAACAGGTTTGGTTAGGACTCATCGGCAAATCTGAATTCAGAGGAGCGTTTTTAAAGAGGTACAGCACTGAGTGGGCCGGGGCAGATCGCTGGCACAGCGGTAGAGTCGCCGCCTCTCAGGGCCCTAGAACCGGGTTCGATCCCGACTACGGGTGCTGTCTGTACGGAGTTTGTACCTTCTCCCCGTGACCTGCGTGGGTTTTCTCCGGGTGCTCCGGTTTCCTCCCACTCTCCAAAGACGCGCAGGCTTGTAGGTGTAAATGTAAATTGTCCCTGGTGTGAGCAGGGTATGTGTTAGCATGCGAGGATCTCTGGTCGGAACGGACTCGGTGGGCCAAAGGGCCTGTTTCAGCGCTATTCTCTTTAAACTGAACTAAATTAAAACATACAAACAGGTTTGGAGGTTAATTGTAAATTGTCCCTAGTGTGTATAGGATAGTGTTAGTGTGCAGGGGGAAGGAATCGCTGGTCAGTGCAGGCTCAGCGGGCCGAAGGGCCTGTTTCTGCACTGTCTTATAATGTTCAAATTTCATCTCGATATGAATTTACAGGGCAGTGAGAAAAACCGTTCACACAGAGAAAAACAAGATATACTTACAGACAAGCCTTTCCTAATAAAGGCTAGAGAGAAAGAGGAAAGAGGCGGGAAAGAGAAATAGCACAAGAACAAAATGATTAAATAAGCAAAGGCCAGACAGCTCAGTCAAAATGATTCAGTGTATTACTCATTATATCTACAATGAAGCACAGGTTGTAGATTTGCCATAAAACATCCCATTGACAGCAAAGCAGACTTGGCCTGGCATCACACAGCGCAAAGAAATGTAGACAATAGACAATGGGTGCAGGAGTAGGCCATTCGGCCATTCGGCCCTTTGAGCCATTCAATGTGATCATGGCTGATCATCCACAATCAGTACCCCGTTCCTGCCTTCTCCCCATATCCCCTGACTCCACTATTTTTTAAGAGCCCTATCTAGCTCTCTCTTGAAAGTATCCAGAGAACCGGCCTCCACCGCCCTCTGAAGCAGAGAATTCCACAGACTCACAACTCTGTGTGAAAAAGTGTTTCCTCGTCTCCGTTCTAAATGCCTTACCCCTTATTCTTAAAACTGTGGCCCCTGGTTCTGGACTCTCCCAACATCAGGAACATGTTTCCTGCCTCTAGCGTGTCCAAACCCTTAACAATCTTATATGTTTCAATAAGATACCCTCTCATCCTTCTAAACTCCAGAGTGTACAAGCCCAGCCGCTCCATTCTCTCAGCATATGACAGTCCTGCTATCCCAGGAATTAACCTTGTAAACCTACGCTGCACTCCCTCAAAAGCAAGAATGTACTACCTCAAATTAGGGGACCAAAACTGCACACAATACTCCAGGTGGCGGCTCGACTCACCTGTTGCAGCGGCCCCCACAGCCTGTATGTCTTTTTTTTTTTTTTTTTGTCTAGTTAAGTGTAGTTTGTGTTTTTTAATAGTGTTTTTAACTGTGTATATGTGGGGGGCGGGGGGGGGGGTGGGGGAGGGGGAAACTTTTTAAAATCTCTTCCCTGTATTGGAGACCCGACCTTTTCCTTGTCGGGTCTCCGTTGTCGTTGGGGCCTAGCACCGTGGAGCTCGCGGGTCCGGGTGGAGAGACCGCTTGTCTGAGCTCCCGCAACGCGACTTCTCCAGCCCGTGCCGCGGGGTTGGAACGACCCGGAGCGGGGTCGTACATCGCCCGGCGCGGTTTCATGGCCGTGGGACATTCCAGCGCCCGCCGGGGGCTCCAACTTTGTGACATTTAGACCGGGAGCGGGGCCGTACATCGCCCGGCACGGCCTAAAATGGCCGTGGGACTTATCATCGCCCGCCTGGGGCTTCGACATCGGGAGAGACATGGAGAACAGGGGAGAGAAAATACTTTGCCTTCCATCACAGTAGGTTCACTGTGATGGATGTTTGTGTGAATTGAATTGTGTGTATGTCTAGGAAATAGTCTTTGTTTGTATGGCTGTGGAAACGGAATTTCGTTTGAGCCTCACTGAGGCTCAAATGACATGTAATAAATATTGTATTGTATATTGTATTGTAGGTGTGGTCTCACTAGGGCCCTGCACAACTGCAGAAGGACCTCTTTGCTCCTATACTCAACTCCTCTCGTTATGAAGGCCAACATGCCATTCGCTTTCTTCACTGCCTGCTGTGTTCTTACTTAGTACAAGTAAAAATGACCACTTAGCACACTCTAGCCCAGTCCCTCACACACTCCCCACCATTGTAGATGTAGCCCAGTCCCTCACACACTCCCCACCATTGTAGATGTAGCCCAGTCCATCACACAGACCACACTCCCCACCATTGTAGATGTAGCCCAGTCCATCACAGACCACACTCCCCACCATTGTAGATGTAGCCCAGTCCATCACACAGACCACACTCCCCACCATTGTAGATGTAGCCCAGTCCATCACACACAGACCACACTCCCCACCATTGTAGATGTAGCCCAGTCCATCACACAGACCACACTCCCCACCATTGCAATGGCCTCGACAAACGGAAAAGCCAACATTCCAAATAAAAACAGCAAATGACTCGAAAAAAATCAACTTTCAAAAGATGCGCCGATTACAAAATCGTCTTCGATGGGAAAGTCCCGGAAATAAACCATGATGAAGCAAGCGGGTCCCAGACAGCTCCACGACTTGAGATTAACATCCACACATTTGCCACAGCACCAAGCACAGCGACAGAGGCAGCATTAGTACGGTTATTGATCTCGGCAAACGGCTCACTCTAAACTCCCCACACAAGCAGCAGCAGCGGCGGCAGCAGCAGCAGCAAAGCCGTAAACAGTACAGAACAATCGACTAACTTGTCCAGGCAGGGGAGTGGAGCCGTCGGAGGCCAGACAGAGGGCAGTGGCCAGGGAGGAGGAGGAGGCCAGGCGGTCGTCTGGCCCTTCGATGCGCGGCTTTTTGTTGGGTTCGGGGCTGGCCAGAGGCGTGACGCTATTGCGCCGCATGAGAGGGTTTGCTCCCTTCTTGCCGACGTCCTGGGCAGCGGAGAGGGGGGGGGGGGGGACACACACACAAATGGAGAAATGCAAAGTTTAAAGCCCAATTACCACAGGAGCATTGCAAAATAAAAACACTAACCCCAGCCGTGGAACCACCCCCCCCCCCCCCCCAAATCCAGAGTGTCGGAGGGGGGTGGGGAGAGATTCTCGACTTCTGCAAAGTGCCGTCAACATTTAATGGTGACGGCACTTGCTCCCAGGGCTGAGAACTATTTATCGTGCAGAGATACGGCTTGGAAACACAGGCCCTTCGGCCCATCCAGCCCGTGCCAGCCATAGGCCGCCCATACAATAGTTCCATGTTACATAGAAACATAGAAAATAGGTGCAGGAGTAGAGGCCATTCAGCCCTTCGAGCCTGCACCGCCATTCAATATGATCATGGCTGATCATCCAACTCAGTATCCCATACCTGCCTTCTCTCCATACCCCCTGATCCCTTTAGCCACAAGGGCCACATCTAACTCCCTCTTAAATATAGCCAATGAACTGGCCTCAACTACCTTCTGTGGCAGAGAATTCCAGAGATTCACCACTCTCTGTGTAAAAAATGATTTTCTCATCTCGGTCCTAAAAGACTTCCCCCTTATCCTTAAACTGTGACCCCTTGTTCTGGACTTCCCCGACATCGGGAACAATCTTCCTGCATCTAGCCTGTCCAACCCCTTAAGAATTTTGTAAGTTTCTATAAGATCCTCCCTCAATCTTCTAAATTCTAGCGAGTACAAGCCAAGTCTATCCAGTCTTTCTTCATATGAAAGTCCTGCCATCCCAGGAATCAGTCTGGTGGACCTTCTCTGTACTCCCTCTATGGCAAGAATGTCTTTCCTCAGATTAGGAGAGCAAAACTGTACGCAATACTCCAGGTGTGGTCTCACCAAGACCCTGTACAACTGCATGTTCCCACGCTTTCACTTCCCACAGTCCAGTAGCAATTAACAGAGGCCAAATCAACCTATCGTCCTGCACACGGCCAGAGAGAGAACGTGCAAACTCCACATGGACAGTACCCGAGATCAGGATCGAACCCGGGTATCTGGCAGCTTCACCAGCTGCCCCACCCCAACTTTCTGCACTACCTGCTCTACCTATAGATGAGAGGTCAGCTTGTGAGGATTTAAGAATGGTTTGATTGGCTTTAGGTAGGCACAAAATGCTGGAGTAACTCAGCGGGTCAGGCAGCATTTCGGGAGTCTAGTGTGTGTTTATGCCTTTCGATCTGTTGTCTGGAATCAGCCAGTATTCAGAACCCATTGAACCCACCACAAAAACACTCTAAATCAATTTAAATTTAATTTGGAACTAACGAGTGAGAATTGTGACTACAGTTCAAAAGTTCGCAACTGATAGGATCAGAATTAGGCCATTCGGCCCATCCGGTCTACTCCACCATTCAATCATGGCTGATCGATCTCTCCCTCTCAACCCCATTAAATCTTTGTTCAATTTTTATTTCAGCCGATGACTTTTCCAGGGTTTTCAAACAAAACAACAACAAAAAAAATCACCATCTTAAATATTAAGGACTCCAATTATTGATTAATTCAGCAGATGTACCATTTTAACATGCACAAAAGATTTGAATATTTGAAAAATATGAACCAATGTTAGATTGTTAGTAATCACTCAACCTATATTCATGCCTCTGTAGCATTATAGAAATTATTCTAAATAAGGAGATTGGGCTGGGTTTCAATATTTCAAATCAAAGTTAAATTGCAACGAAGACACAAGGAATTGCAGATGCTGGTTTAAAAAAAAAAAAAAAGACAAGAGTGCTGGAGTAACTCAGCGGGTCAGGCAGCATCTGTGGAGAACATGGATAGGTGATGTTTCACAGAGTGCTGGAGTAACTCAGCGGGTGCAGCAGCATCGTT
The DNA here is from genome assembly GCF_010909765.2 of Amblyraja radiata. Classification (NCBI taxonomy): domain Eukaryota; kingdom Metazoa; phylum Chordata; class Chondrichthyes; order Rajiformes; family Rajidae; genus Amblyraja; species Amblyraja radiata. Next base: position 41,704,911 of record NC_045976.1, read on the forward strand.
GGAGCTAAGGAAATAGGCAACGTTTCGGGTCGAAACCCTTCCGGGTTTCGGCCCGAAACGTTGCCTATTTCCAGAAGGGTTTCGGCTTGAAACGTTGCCCATTTCCTTCGCTCCATTGATGCTGCTGCACCATTACTCAGCGGGCCAGGCAGCATCTGTGGAGAACGTGGATAGGTGACGTTTCACAGAGTGCTGGAGTAACTCAGCGGGTCAGGCAGCATCTGTGGAGAACATGGATAGGTGATGTTTCACAGAGTGCTGGAGTAACTCAGCGGGTCAGGCAGCATCTGTGGAGAACGTGGATAGGTGACGTTTCACAGAGTGCTGGAGTAACTCAGCGGGTCAGGCAGCATCTGTGGAGAACATGGATAGGTGACGTTTCGGGTCGGGACCCAAAACAGGCTCCGACCAAACTTTGCTTATTCATGTCGAAGAAGGGATGTGTTGGCGCTGGAGAGGGTCCTTTCAGTTTAGTGCGGAGATACAGTGCGCAAACAGGCTCTTCAGCCCACCGAGCCCACGCCAACCACTAACACTCCTGTACACACACACTGAGGACAATTTTACATTTACCCCAAGCCAATTAACCTACAAACCTGCACGTCTTTGGAGTGTGGGAGGAAACCGAAGATCTCGGAGAAAACCCACGCAGGTCACAGGGAGAACGTGCAAACTCCGTACAGACAGCACCAGGATCAAACCCGGGTCCCTGGCGAGGCAGTAGCTCTAGCGCCGCACCACCGTGAAAACCTACGAGAATGATCGGGTGAACCTACGATGAGCGTTGGACGGCGCTGGGCCTGTGCTCGCTGGAGTTTAGAAGGATGAGGGGCAGGACCTCATTGAAACTTGCCGAATGGTGAAAGGCCTGGACAGAGTGGATGTGGAGAGGATGTTTCCACTAGTGGGAGAGTCTGGGACCAGGGGCAATAAAGACACCATTGATCCGTTGGAATTGGCGCTAAACCAGGTTGCTGGGCAACACCCCCAACAAACGGGACACTCACCTCCGGCCGGTCTCTGTGTGTGTTGACAGCCTCTACGTTGAGGAAGATGGACTCCACCTTGCACCCTGGAAGAGAACATTAAATCCATCATTCAGCTCAATTTAAAACACAAAGGGCGGCGGGTGTATGGGACGAGCTGCTGGAGGAGGCAGTCGAGGCTGGGACTATCGCAATGTTTAAGAATATTACATGGATAGGACAGGTTTGTTGAGACATACAAGATGATTAAGGGTTTGGACACGTTAGAGGCAGGAAACATGTTCCCGATGTTGGGGGAGTCCAGAATTAGGGGCCACACACAGTTTAAGAATAAGGGGTAAGCCATTTAGAACGGAGACGAGGAAACACTTTTTCTCACAGAGAGTTGTGAGTCTGTGGAATTCACTGCCTCAGAGGGCGGTGGAGGCCGGTTCTCTGGATAGTCTCAAGAGAGAGCGAGATAGGACTCTTAAAGATAGCGGAGTCAGGGGAGAAGGCAGGAACGGGGTACTGATTGTGGACGATCAGCCATGATCACACTCAATGGCGGTGCTGGCTCGAAGGGCTGAATGGCCTACTCCTGCACCTATTGTCTATTGTCTGTTTTTTTTCAGGGAAATGGTCCAAACGCAGGCAGGTGGGACTAGTGTAGGTGGGCCATGTTGGTCAGTGTGGGCCGAAGGGCCTGTTTCCGCGCTGTAACTATCCCAAGAGCGTTGGTCAGAGCACACAACTTACCGTAAGCAAATGGAGTTAACTTCAGCACGGTGTGAAGGGGGCACTTGAGATAGGGCAGCTCATCTGCAATAGAAATACACCGTCAGTAGACTGCAAACTGGGGTAGCAGACTCACCCATTCCCCAAGATACAAAGTGCTGGAGTAACTCAGCGGCTCAGGTCGTGACGGAAGAATTGAGCTCCACAGGGCCCAATGTCTCCTCGTTCACCGACCAGCGACTCCATCTACACCTCACGCTGCCTCGGCAAGGCCAGCAGCATCATCAAGGACCAGTCGCACCCCCGGCCACTCCCTCTTCTCCCCTCTCCCATCGGGCAAGAGGTACAGAAGTGTGAAAACCAACGCACACACCTCCAGATTCAGGGACAGTTTCTTCCCGGCTGTTGAACCAGGCAACTGAACCATCCTACCACAACCAGAGAGCGGTCCTGAACTACTATCTACCTCATTGGAGACCCTCGGACTATCCTTGATCGGACTTTACTGGCTTTACCTTGCACTAAACGTTATTCCCTTTATCCTGTTTAAGAAGGAACAGCAGATGCTGGAAAATTGAAGGTTGACAAAAGTGCTGGAGAAACTCAGCGGGTGCAGCAGCATCTATGGAGCGAAGGAAATAGGCAACGTTTCGGGCCGAAACCCACAAGGGTTTCGGCCCGAAACGTTGCCTATTTCCAGAAGGGTTTCGTCCCGAAACGTTGCCTATTTCCAGAAGGGGTTCGGCCCGAAACGTTGCCTATTTCCAGAAGGGTTTCGTCCCGAAACGTTGCCTATTTCCAGAAGGGTTTCGTCCCGAAACGTTGCCTATTTCCAGAAGGGGTTCGGCCCGAAACGTAGCCTATTTCCAGAAGGGGTTTCGGCCCGAAACGTTGCCTATTTCCAGAAGTGTTTCGGCCCAAAACATTGCCTATTTCCTTCGCTCCATAGATGCTGCTGCACCCCGCTGAGTTTCTCCAGCATTTTTGTCCACCTTCCCTTTATCCTGTATCTGTACACTGTGGACGGCTCGATTGTAATCATGTATTGTCTTTCCGCTGACTGGTTAGCACGTAACAAAAGCTTTTCACTGTACCTCGGTACACGTGACAATAAACTATGAGCTGAACTCCTACCTGCGCTTTTATCCAGGAAGTACGCAAGGAGACACCTCATGACCGCTTGGTGACAAATGACCAGGACATCGCCCTGTCTCTCCAGCTCCATTATAACAGGCTCCAGGCGTTGGACCAAGTCCTGATAGGACTAAATATAAAAAAAGTGCGGTTAAAAACCCACAGCTTCATGCAGTTCACGCTCTCAAATTTACATCCTCAAATGGGCGTCACGGTGGCGCAGCGGGTAGAGCTGCTGCCTCACAGCGCCAGGGACCCGGGTTCGACCCTAACTACGGGTGCTGTCTGTACGGAGTTTGCACGTTCTCCCCGTGACCTGCGTGGGTTCTCTCCGGGTGCTCCGGTTTCCTCCCACACTCCCAAAGAGGGGCAGGTGCTTATAGATTAATTGGCGTGGGTTTGTATGCGATAGACATAGACAGTAGGTGCAGGAGTAGGCCATTCGGCCCTTCGAGCCAGCACCGCCATTCAATGTGATCATGGCTGATCATCCCCAATCAGTAACCCGTTCCTGCCTTCCCCCCCATATCCCCCGATTCCGCTATCTTTAAGAGCCCTATCTAGCTCTCTTGAAAGTATCCAGAGAACCGGCCTCCACCGCCCTCTGAGGCAGGGAATTCCACAGACTCACAACTCTCTGTGAGAAAAAGTGTTTCCTCGTCTCCGTTCTAAATGGCTTACCCCTTATTCTTAAACTGTGTGTGGCCCCTGGTTCTGGACTCCCCCCCAACATCGGGAACATGTTTCCTGCCTCCATCGTGTCCAAACCCTTAACAACCTTATGTTTCAATGAGATGCCCTCTCATCCATCTAAACTCCAGAGTGTACAAGCCCAGCCGCTCCATTCTCTCCGCATATGACAGTCCCGCCATCCCGGGAATTAACCTTGCAAACCTACGCTGCACTCCCTCAATAGCAAGAATAGATTATGAACAAATGAACCAGTGACTACTATCCTGCTGTTGAAATACACCGTTAATCCACCACGCTCCATAGCCCGCGTGAAGTCAGCGGCAGCGGGAACGTACCTCTCCCGTCGGGTATCGGTAGTAGTACTTGTCTTGCTCACGGAGCGTGTATTCCTCCGGGTGTCGTTCCTTTATCTCCTCGTAAGTCATGTCCTCGCAGACACCCTGGATCAGTGGGGAAAATCCCAGTCAGTTCTCCCGACCTCCGGGACGTTTCGAAACAAGGAGCAGCAGAAGATGGTCATATGGCATCGGCAGGCACGGCTCGGAACTAGGAGCCCCCCCCTCCCCCGCGCAGAGAGGGGGATACAGTGATGGACGCTGGTCAAAGGGCCGGTCAGCAGAACTGGGTTGGGGGGGGGGGGGAGAGTCTTATCTCCACAGCCAACCCAGAGTGCTGGAGTAACTCAGCGGGTCAGGCAGCATCTATGGAGCGAAGGAATAGGTGACGTTTCGGGTCGAGACCCTTCCGGGTCTCGACCCGAAACGTCACCTATTCCTTCGCTCCATAGATGCTTTCCAGGTCTCGACCCGAAACGTCACCTGTATGTCATGTTGTCACTTGCGGGCGGAGCACCAAGGCAAATCCCTTGTATGTGAATACTTGGCCAATAAATTTATTCATTCATTTAGGAGGCTTTCAGATAGGCATATGGATAAACAGGGAATGGAAGGATATGGAGTATGTGCAGGCAGATAAGAGTCAGACATAGAGCGCTGGAGTAACTCAGCGGGTCAGGCAGCATCTGTGGAGAACATGGATAGGTGACGTTTCACAGAGTGCTGGAGTAACTCAGCGGGTCAGGCAGCATCTGTGGAGAACATGGATAGGTGATGTTTCACAGAGTGCTGGAGTAACTCAGCGGGTCAGGGAGCATCTGTGGAGAACATGGATAGGTGACGTTTCGGGTCGGGACCCCTAATCAAACTGAGAATCAGGGGAGAGGAAACTAGAGCTATGAAAAGGTTTGGAACAAAGCAAACCGATGACCCGGGAACAGTGGAGCCCACAATGGTCCATTGTTTGCTGTGGAAAAGGTGATACTAAATGGATATGAACAATGAAACATGCAGGATGACTAGGGTGGGGGAGGAGAGAGAGGGGATATTAGGGTTACTTGAAATTAGAGAAATCAATGTTCATGCCACTGGGTTTTGCAAGATGCCCAGAGATCAGATTAATCTTTGTTCAATGAACAGTCTAGTTGACTGTTGCGAACAGCTGTTGCGTTTGACACTCTTAAATAAAATGTACAAGTTTTCTTCAATGAAGTTTTCCTCAATGAAGTTTTCTTCACCGAATAGTGAAAGGCCTGGATAGAATGGACATTTAGATGTTTCCACTGGTGGGAGAGTCCAGGACCAGAGGGCACAGCCTATGAATAAAAGGACGTTCCTTTAGGAAGGAGACAAGGAGGAATTTCTACAGTCAGAGGGTGGTGAATCTGTGGAATTCATTGCCACAGACGGCTGTGGAGGACAAGTCAATGGATATTTTTTAATGTGGTGATGGATTCTTGATTAGTACAGGGGTCGAGGGTTATGGGGAGAAGGCAGGAGAATGGAGTTAGGAGGCAGAGATAGATCAGCCACGATTGAATGGTGGAGTAGACGTGATGGGCCGAATGGCCAAATTCTGCTCCTGGAACTTAAAAGGTGGAACTCACCGCGTCGATCTCGTTGAGTGCCTTCCACTGCTCATACGGCCCGTCCAAGACCTCCGCAGTCTGGATTGTCCGCTTCAGCTGACTGGTCCAGACCTTCAGATCCTTTATGTTCTGCTCCTCCAGGAAGGTTCTTAATGCCGAGGAAAACTGGCGGGGGGGAAAAAAAAAAAAATGTGAAAACGCACACCTCCAGATTCAGGGACAGTTTCTTCCCAGCTGTTATCAGGCAACTGAACCATCCTACCACAACATGAGAGCGGTCCTGATCTACTATCTACCTCATTGGTGACCCTCGGACTAATCTTGATTGGATTTTGCTGGCTTTACCTTGCACTAAACATTATTATCTGAAGAAGGGTCTCGACCCGAAACGTCACCCACTCCTTCTCTCTAGAGATGCTGCCTGTCCCGCTGAGTTACTCCAGCATTTTGTGTCTCTCTTTTTCATTATTATCATGTATTTATAAACTGTGAACGGCTCGATTGTAATCATGTGTTGTCTTCCTGCTGACTGGTTAGCACGCAACAAAATCTTTTCACTGTACCTCGGTACACGTGACGAAAAACTAAGCGGAACATTTTGTCACAAGAAGTTTCATAAAGTCCTCATGTAAAAAGGTGAGCCAGAGAGAGCGCTTTGCTTAAAGTAGGAACTGCAGATGCTGGTTTGCAAAAAAAAAAAAATGGTGGAGTGCTGGAGTAACTCAGCAGGTCAGGCAGCATCTCTGAAGAACATGGACAGGTGACATTTCGGGTCAAGACCTTTGTTCATTGGTTTTAAAATTTAAAAAGACGTGCATCTCTAAAGATGGGTCGGGATATCGGGGGCGAAGAAATGTCTAAATACACACATCCCATCAATGAACAGCTCTGCTGATGGATACTGCAAACAGAACAGGCGTATACGACCAACGTGAACATCTTAGGTAGGCACAAAATGCTGGAGAACTCAGCGGGTGAGGCAGCATCTCTGTATCTGCTGTTCCATGTGTCCTTTTTCACCCAGAGAGGTGAATTGGTGGAATTCTCTGCCACAGAAGGTAGTGGAGGCCAATTCACTGGATGTTTTCAAGAGAGAGTTAGATTTAGCTCTTAGGGGCTAACGGGATCAAGGGATATGGGGGGGGAAAAAGCAGGAACGGGGTACTGATTTTGAATGATCAGCCATGATCATATTGAATGGCTCGAAGGGCTCCTGCTCTATGTATCTACGAGTACAGGCCCACTCCTGAAAAAAAAATGCTCATCATATGTGAACCCACTCATACCTTCTTCCCTCTGTACGAGAGGCCAGAGTCGCCGCCGATTCTCCCCTTCAGGTTGTAGTCACTTTCGCCATGGCGACACAGGTAGATGGTGCGAGGATGGACGTGGATGTTCATCAGGTAGTAGACAATCTTGCTCTGGATGTGATCCAGCACCCGGTTCACCAGGAACCTACGGCCCACATTAATCACCTTGATGAACGACAGGTCCCTAAAGTGATGCGGAGATGGAGGAGAGAGAAGCGTCGCACTGTCAGCGCAGTCATCACGTCAATAGGCAATAGACAATAGGTGCAGGAGTAGACCATTCGGCCCTTCGAGCCAGCACCGCCATTCAAGTCAAGTCAAGTTTATTCGTCACATACACATACGAGATGTGCAGTCAAATGAAAAGTGGCAATGCTCGCGGATTGTGCAAAAAGGACAAGCAAACAAACTACAAACAGCATCACATATTATTTTACATATTAAATATTGTGGGAAGAAGAAAAAAGGAAAAAAAACAGCAATGTGATCATGGCTGATCATCCCCAATCAGTACCCCGTTCCTGCCTTCTCCCCATATCCCCTGACTCCCCTCAAACTCCAGTACAACAGGTAGAGCAAAGGGGAAGATACAGAGTGCAGAATATAGTTCTCAGCATTGTAGCGCATCAGTTTCCAGGGAATTTGCAGATGCTGGAATGATTTCGTTAAATCTTCTTTTACTCTTTGGTATTTTAAATACGTTCATTTTAAGATTAAAATAAAAATAATAAAAGTTGAACAAAAACATATTAATGCAAATAAAAGGATTTGTTCTACAAAATTTGGTTTCATTCAAAAGGCCGCACTTAAAGGCCTAGAAGGCCGCAGGTTCCCCACCCCAAGTTTAGAAGGATATGGGCCAAACACAGGCAGGTGGGACTAGTGGAGATGGGGCATGTTGGGCCTGTTTCCACAAGAGGACTAAGTGAACAATCATACTCACTTGTCATAATGATCTGGGTCTAAAGGTTGATACGTTGCTTTGTAACACTCGATTCTCTTTAGGAAGTCCTCCATTGCATCAGCCCGGTTGCAGTCCAGATAATCGGGACTGGACACTTTCACATCCTGGCGAGATTTAAAACACTCATTCAAAACACAGCTTCCTCCACAATACATCACAGAACGTAAACACAAGGAACAGCAGATGCTGCCTTACAAACAACGCACGATAAACATAGAAACATAGAAACTAGGTGCAGGAGTAGGCCATTCGGCCCTTCGAGCATGCACCGCCATTCAATATGATCATGGCTGATCATCCAACTCAGTATCCTGTACCTGCCTTCTCTCCATACCCCCTGATCCCTTTAGCCACAAGGGCCACATCTAACTCCCTCTTAAATATAGCCAATGAACTGTGGCCTCAACTACCTTCTGTGGCAGAGAATTCCAGAGATTCACCACTCTGTGTGAAAAATGTTTTCCTCATCTCGATCCTAAAAGATTTCCCCCTTATCCTTAAACTGTGACCCCTTGTTCTGGACTTCCCCAACATCGGGAACAATCTTCCTGCATCTAGCCTGTCCAACCCCTTAAGAATTTTGTAAGTTTCTATAATCTTCTAAATTCTAGCGAGTACAAGCCGAGTCTTTCTTCATATGAAAGTCCTGACTACAAAGACTGATGTAGTTGAGACAGATAAAAGAGACATTGCATGTCATTCCGAACTGTCACTGTATGTCATGTTTAAGAAAGAACTGCAGATGCTGGAAAAATCGAAGGTAGACAAAAATGCTGGAGAAACTCAGCGGGTGCAGCAGCATCTATGGAGCGAAGGAATAGGTGACGTTTCGTCGCCTATTCCTTCGCTCCATAGATGCTTTCTGGGTCTCGACCCGAAACGTCATCTGCATGTCATGTTGACACTTGCGGGCGGAGCACCAAGGCAAATCCCTTGTATGTGAATACTTGGCCAATAAACTTATTCATTCATTTAGGAGGCTTTCAGATAGGCATATGGATAAACAGAGAATGGAAGGATATGGAGTATATGCAGGCAGATAAGAGTCAGACACAGAGTGCTGGAGTAACTCAGCAGGTCAGGCAGCATCTGTGGGGAACATGGATAGGTGACGTTTCACAGAATGCTGGAGTAACTCAGCGGGTCAGGCAGCATCTCTGGAGAACATGGATAGGTGTCGTTCTGGGTCGGGATCATTCTTGATTGCCACTATTTGGATTATTAAAATATTAATATTTGATATTAATTTTATATTACATTTGATATTCAGACTCAATATTTTTCTTTTTAATTGATAGTCAAATAATTGGACAAAGATTCTTGATTGGTACGGGTGTCAGTGGTAAAAGAAACATAGACAATAGGTGCAGGGGTAGGCCTTTCTGCCCTTCGAGCCTGCACCGCCATTCAATACGATCATGGCTGATCATCCACAATCAGTACCCCGTTCCTGCCTTCTCCCCATATCCCTTGATTCCGTTCAGAGCTAAATCTAACTCTTGAAAACATCCAGTGAATTGGCCTCCACTGCCTTCTGTGACCTTCCATGGGGAGAAGGCAGAGGAATGGGGGTGAGAGGGAGAGATAGATCAGCCATGATTGAATGGTGGAGTAGACTCGATGGGCTGAATGGCCCAACCCTGCTCCTGTCATTTGTCAGCATGAAACCTGATAAAGACTAAAAAGGCACAAGATAAGAAGAGAAGGGGTGCGAATTGTGAATGCAGAGGAAGGAATGTAGTGGAACAGAAGAGTTTGGGCCTGTCCCACGGGTGATATTTGGGAAACATTTTCGGCAACAATTTCTGCTGCCGTAGGTTGTCTCCAGTTGACGTAGGTGAATTCCATTAAAATAGTCCCTGGCAGTCCCCTAAAGAGTCGCCTACGTGGGACAGGCCCTTCAAAACAAGTCAATGTTAAACTAACCACCACTTACCATTATATTAGCAGCTACGATACTCGGATCATCACAGACAGACTCGACAAAAAACACCTGCAATAGAAACAAACGTTCATTTCTTCATCCCTTGTTAATTCACATTTAGTCATCAGAGTCATAGAGTGACACAGCGTGGAAACAGGCCCTTCGGCCCAACTTGCCCACACCAACCCATGATCACATTGAATGGCGGTGCTGGCTCGAAGGGCCGAATGGCCTACTCCTGCATCTATTGTCTGTTGTCACCCAACATGTCCCAGTTACACTAGTCCCACCTGCCTGCGCTTAGAAACATAGAAAATAGGTGCAGGAGGAGGCCATTCGGCCCTTCGAACCTGCACTGCCATTCAATATGATCATGGCTGATCAGTACCCCGCTGTGGCTTTTTCCTAAAAACCCTTCTTCCTTTAGCCCCAAGTGCTAAATCTAACTCTTGAAAAGATCCAGTGAATTGGCCTTGACTGCCTTCTGTGGCAGAGAATCCCACAGATTCACAACTCTCTGGGTGAAAACGTTTTTCCTCATCTCAGTCTTAAATGGCCGACCCCTTATTCTCAAACTGTGACCCCTGGTTCTGGAATCCCCCAACGTCGGGATCATTTTTCCTGCATTTAGCCTGTCCTATCCTCTAAGAATTTTATGTGTTTCTATAAGATCCCTTCCCTTCTAAATTCCAGTGAATACAAGACCAGTCGACCCATTCTTTCATCAATCGTCAGACACGCCATCCCGGGAATTAACCTGCACTCCCTCAATAGCAATAATGTCCTTCCTCAGATTAGGAGACCAAAATTGCACACAATACTCCAGGTGCAGTCTCACCAGAGCCCTGTACAACTGCAGTAGGACCTCCTTGCTCCTAATCCCAAATGCTCTTGCAATGAAGGCCAACATGCCATTAGCTTTCTTCACTGCCTGCTGTACCTGCATGCTTACTTTCAGTGACTGATGTACAAGCACACCCAGGTCTCGTTGCACCTCCCCTTCTCCTAATCTGACACCATTCAGATAACAATCTGCCTTCCTGTTCTTGCCAGCAAAGTGGATAACCTCACATTTACCCACATTATACTGCATCTGCCATGCATCTGCCCACTCACCCAACCTGTCCAAGTCACCCTGCAGCCTCATAGCATCCTCCTCGCAGCTCACACTGCCACCCAGCTTTGTGTCATCCACAAACTTAGAGATGTTACATTTAATTCCCTCATCTAAATTGTTAATATATATTGTAAACTGGGATCCCAGCACTGAGCCTTGCGGCACCCCACTAGTTACTGCCTGCCATTCTGAAAAGGACCCATTAATTCCTACTCTGCTTCCGGTCTGCCAACCAGTTCTCTATCCAATACCCTACCCCAATATCATGTGCTCTAATTTTGCACGCTAATCCTATGTCAAAGGCTTTTTCCATTCTACTCGTTACATCCTCAAAACATTCCAGAAGATTAGTCAAGCATGACTTCCCCTTCGTAAATCCATGCTGACTTTGACCGATCCAGTCACTGCTTTCCAAATGTGCTGCTATAACATCTTTAATACTCGACCTTGAACCTATCTGTTCTGGTTCTCGATTGGTCTTCAAGCCAATAGCAATGGCAATCTGTGGTTTGTAATCTCAAAGCTACAAATCTAAGCAGTAATCGAGTTTATCTTCTCAACCCAGTAAATTATTTAACACAATACCCTCATTGACACACAATTATATACTCTTATTAGTTCCAGTTTCTTCCCAGCTGTTATCAGGCAACTGAACCATCCTACCACAACTAGAGAGCGGTCCTGAACTACTATCTACCTCATTGGTGACCCTCGGACTATCTTTGATCGGACTTTACTGGCTTTATCTTGCACTAAACATCATTCCCTTATCATGTATCTGTACACTGTAAATGGCTATATATATATATAACCTATATATCCTTGTATCAACGTTACATCACACTATATTTCCCTCTGATGCTGCACCATCTTCACCCACGACTGACGTCAGCTCACAGGTCAATAATTAAATGTAGAGATAAAACATGGAAAGAGGCTCTTCGGCCCAGCGAGTCCAGACCAGCCAGTGATCCCCGCACATGCCACACACACACACACATACCCTACACACATGCCACACGCACACGCACACTAAGGGCAAACTTACATTTACACCAAAGCCAATTAACCTACAAACCTGTTCATCTTTGAAGTGTGGGAGGAAACGGAAGTTCTTGGAGAAAATGCACGCAGGTCACAGGCAAGCTCCACACAGACAGCACCCGTAGTCGGGATCGAACCCGGGTCCCTGGCGCAGCGAGTGCCGTCCTTGTGACCAACGTTCATTAAAACTACAGGGTGGGGGGGGGTGGGTGGTCGGACAGACTGGAATTGTTTTCCCTGCAAAACACAGGAGACTGAGGGGAGATCTGCGAGACAATGATGAGGCGTAGATCGTGTAGACCGAACCTTACCCCCACAAATGCCCGAGGATAAAGAGGACCAACGTCTAGAGCAGATGTGTTCAAGAAGGAACTGCAGATGCTGGAAGATCGAAGGTACACACAAAATGCTGGAGAAACTCAGCGGGTGCAGCAGCGTCTATGGAGCGAAGGAAATAGGCAACGTTTCGGGCCGAAACCCGAAAGGGTTTCGGCCCGAAACGTTGCCTATTTCCAGAAGGGTTTCGTCCCGACGTTTCGGGTCTGAAGAAGGGTTTCGGCCCGAAACGTCGCCTATTTCCTTCGCTCCATAGATGCTGCTGCACCCGCTGAGTTTCTAGAGCAGATGTGCCGGGCAACTTTTTTTTTTTTTTTTTTTTTAATAATTTTTTTTTTTTAATTATAAAGAGGGCGGTGAATGCAAGGAACTTGCTGCTGGGGGTGGTGGTGGAGGCAAATAGGATTGTGGTGTTTAAGAGACATTTGGATAGGCACATGGATATGCAGAGACTGGAGGGATATGGATCACCTGCAGGCAGATAAGAGTTGGTCTTGGCATCAATAGACAATAGGTGCAGGAGCAGGCCATTCGGCCCTTCGAGCCAACATTCAATGTGATCGTCATGGCTGATCACAGTGCGATCACATTTGGCACAGGCCAACTTTAAAACTCCTCATTACCCCTTAACTACAAAACCAAGGGCACCAAGTTTAGATGTCACAAGATATCACCCTTGCCCAAGTCCAAGATTCATAGAGTGATACCACCCTTCAGCCCAACTTGCCCACACCGGCCAACATGTCCCACCTACACTAGTCCCATCTGCCTGCGTTTGGCCCATATCCCTCTAAACCCATCCTATCCATGTACCTGTCCAAGTATCTCTTAAATGGTGTTATCGTCCCTGCCTCAACTACCTCCTCTGGCATGTTCGTTCCATACACCCACCACCCTTTGTGTGAAGAAGTTCCTATTACATCTTTCCCCCTTCACCTTAAACCTGTGTCGTCTGGTCCTCGATTCCCCTACTCTGGGCGAGAGACCCTGTGCGTCTACCCGATCTATTCCTCTCATGATTTTGTTCAGTGTTAACCTCAAAGATAAAAGCAGCAACTGAAGTCCAAATCACCTGCGGACCAGACTCACCTTCCACCCGTTCTCCTCCGCAAAGCTCAGTATCATTTCCCTCCTATCTCTGGTCGTATTGGTAGCATCAAAAACCTGGAGAAACAAAATAAATGCCCAGTTACAAAAGACAATAAGATGCGGGAAAGGCCATTCGGCCCTTCGAGCCAGCACCGCCATTCAATGTGATCATGGCTGATCATCCCCAATCAGTACCCCGTTCCTGCCTTCTCCCTTGACTCTGCTATCTGTAAGAGCTCTCTCTTGAAAGCCTCCAGTGAATCGGCCTCCACTGCCTTCTGAAGCAGAGAATTCCACAGATTCACAGCTCTCTGGGTGTGAAAAAGTGTTGCGAGTTTTAGTTTCCCTCCATAGACAGGCCCATCGATGACCAGTTATAAACACTGAGGCATGCAGCACAGAGGCAGCTCACCACCTGCATGCCGACCAAGGCTTGGTAAAAAAACAGCCAATGACTTGGCCTCCACAGCCATCTGTGGCGATGAGTTACATAGAAACATAGAAAATAGGTGCAGGAGTCGGCCTTAAGAATTCTGTACGTTTCTATAAGATACAGCACGGATATTGTGGGCTGAAGGGCCTGTTGCTGCGCTGTTGTACGTTCGATAGGGCAACACGCTACCAGGTGTATCGAGGTACTTACCGCTATTTGACCTCCTTCCACGGAGAGGTAGGACTTGACATCCCTCAAGGCAGCTAAGGCACATTGTCTGTGGGGCAGCAATGACCACAAGTCAGACATGACACAAACCGAAGACAGACACTAAAAGATGGAGTAACAGGCGGCATCTCTGGCGGGAAGGAATGGGCGACGTTTCGGGTCGAGACCTTTCCCCATTCCTTCTCCCCAGAGATGCTGCCTGTCCCGCTGAGTCACTCCGGCTTTTTGTGCCTACCTTCGGTTTAAACCAGCATCTGCAGTTCCTTCCAGCACGGAACACCACCCATGACTCATCAGTGGCCGGTCAGTAGAAGATGGCCGCAGATACACTCGGGGCTATTGTACTTGAAAACAATTAACAACGCAACCCATCCATAGGAAACAAAAATCCATTTCCTTCCTTGACGCCACACCAGTTTGGACAGGAAAGTCCACTGAATCAGCCTACACTCCTCAGGCAATAAACAATAGGTGCAGGAGTAGGCCATTCAGCCCTTCGAGCCAGCACCACCATTCAATGTGATAGAACCTAGAAAATAGGTGCAGGAGTAGGCCGTTCAGCCCAGCACCGCCATTCACTGTGATCATGGCTGATCATCCACAATCAGTACCCCATTCCTGCCTTCTCCCCATATCCCTTGACTCCGCTATCTATGTAACTCTCTTGAAAGTGTAGGAAGGAACTGCATACGCTGGGTTAAACCGAAGATAGACACAAAAAAACTGGAGACTCCGGAGAGGGCCCAGAGGAGGTTTATAAGAATGATTCCAGGAATGAATGGGTTAGCATGTGATGAGCGTTTGACAGTTCTCGCTGGAGTGGATGTGGAGAGGATGTTTCCACTAGTGGGAGAGTCTAGGACCAGAGGGCACAGCCTCAGAATTAAAGGGCACTCTTTTAGAAAGGTGGTGAGGAGGAACTTTAGTCAGAGGGTGGTGAATCTGTGGAACTCATTGCCACAGACAGCTGTGGAGGCCAAGTCAGTGGATATTTTTAAGTCAGGGATAGACAAATTCTTGATTAGAACGGGTGTCAAGGGTTACGGGGAGAAGGCAGGAGAATGGGATTAGGAGGCAGAGATCAGCCATGATTGAATGGCGGAGTTGACTTGATGGGCCGAATGGCCTAATTCTCCTCCTATAAATTGTGAACGTGTAACTCGGCGGGTCAGGCAGCATCTCTGGTGAAATGGAATAGGCGAAGTTTCGGGTCAAGACCCTTCTTCAGACTGAGGATTCGTTAAGTGTTGAGATGGAACTGAGTATAAACAAAATCCAACACTTGGAGACAGAAATTTCCAAAAGCAAACAGAACTGGAACGGAAACACACTTACTTCCGAATCTTCATGGCGTCTTCATTGTCATGGCGGAAGAAGTCGTACGATCGGTACCATTTGACAGCCTCGCGGCGGTACTCACCAACGTTGAAGACTGTGTGAAGGGAGAACTATTAGTACAAAGCATACAATGAAAGAATGGGTCGACTGGGCGCGTATTCACTGGGATTTAGATGGATGAGAGATTGGATCTTATATAGAAACATATACAATTCTTAAAGGATTGGACAGGCTAGATGCGGGGAAAATGTTCCCCATGTTGGGAGAGTCCAGAACCACTGCATATTGTTGTCTCTGCACTGTACACTGACAATGACAGTTAAAGTTGAATCTGAATCTGAACCAGGGGGTCACACAGTTTAAGAATTAAGTGGTCAGCCATTTAGGACTGAGATGACAAAAAAAACTTTTTCACCCGGGTTCGATCCCGACTGCGGGCGCTGACCGAACTGAATTTGTATGTTCTCCCCGTGACCTACGTGGGTTTTCTCCGAGATCTTAGGCCTCCTCCCACACTCCAGAGACGGACAAGAGAGTGTGTGTGTGCGAGATCGTGCGGTGGTGTGTGTGTGTGTGTGTGTGTGCGTGAGATAGTGTGCGTGTGATAGTGTGCGTGAGATAGTGTGCGTGAGATAGTGTGCGTGAGATAGTGTGCGTGAGATAGTGTGCGCGTGATAGTGTGCGCGTGATAGTGTGCGTGTGTGTGCGCGATAGTGTGTGCGTATGTGTGTTATGGTGTGCGCGTGTGTGTGTTATAGTGTGCGTGTGATAGTGTGCGTGAGATGGTGTGAGATGGTGTGAGCGTGTGTGCACATGCGTGTGCGATAGTGTGCATGTGATAGCGCGCGGGGATCGCTGGTCGGTGCGGACTCGATGGGCCGAAGGGCCTGTTTCCACGCTGTATCTCCAGACTAAACGAGCAGTGACCACCCAGTCAGCACACTTGCCTTTAGTTGGGGCTCCAATCCAGTTGAGATACCGAGTCAACTTCTTGGCGATGTAGGTCTTGCCACGGGCCGGAAGTCCGACCATCACAATGACGGTGGGGGAGTTGGTGAGGGGTGGGATGCACGCTGCTCAACACAAAACAAAACACACCATTAACTCTTACTGCTCCCAAAACCCAGCACAACATGCCCAAATACAATATGTAGCATGAACTTCCATCCCTACAATACCCTGCCTGTAGAACCATCTCACACACACACACCTCTCAGTTCATAATGTCTGAAGAAACTGATTGTGGACTTTAGAAGGGGGACCCACAATCCCGTTTATATCATGGTGGAAAGGGTCAAGAACTTCAAATTCCTGGGCGTGCATATTTCCGAAGATCTTTCCTGGTCCGAGAACACTGATGCATTTATAAAGAAGGCACATCAGCGCCTCTACTTCCTGAGAAGATTACGGAGAGTCGGTACGTCAGGGAGGACTCTCTCTAACTTCTACAGGTGCACAGTCGAGAGCATGCTGACCGGTTGCATCGTGGCCTGGTTCGGCAACTTGAGCGCCCTGGAGCGGAAACGAACGCATGTGATCATGAAATGTAAAAATAATTGTGAAAACATTGCCATCTGGTTCACTAATATTCTTGACGGAAGAAACCTGCCCTTGCTGTAATAGAGTCACCTTTGGTTGGAGGATTGTAAATGATTGCAGCTGAGCAGTCGATTCCCAGTCACCAGCGAGACAACTTGTATTCATTTGTGGCGTTCATGGGAGTCGTGTATTGTCTTTCCGCTGACTGGCTAGCACACAATAAAAGCTTTTAAGAAGGAACTGCAGATGCTGGAAAATCGAAGGTACACAAAAGTGCTGGAGAAACTCAGCGGGTGCAGCAGCATCTATGGAGCGAAGGAAATAGGCAACGTTTCGGGCCGAAACACTTCTGGAAATAGGCAACGTTTCGGGCCGAAACCCTTCCGGGTTTCGGCCCGAAACGTTGCCTATTTCCTTCGCTCCATAGATGCTGCTGCACCCGCCGAGTTTCTCCAGCATTTTTGTGTACACACAATAAATGCTTTTCACTGTACCTCACTCAGTACACGTGACAATGAACTGTACCTGGGCTACATTCATACACTGTACGCCCTCACTACAACTTGTTATTTGCCGCACAAAGTCTCAGTCAAGCCCATACATTTGGTGGAACAAAGCCCAGTCAATGTGCCCACAAAAGGGCAGCCACACTCCAACCTTCTTGGACACCAACGAAAGAAAATTACTTCCTGGTTCTCTCTCAACCTCCGATGAAAGACCTTTGATTGCAAAAAAATAAGCTTTGTACACAAAATGCTTTACAGCAATGTTTAAGAAGGAACTGCAGATGCTGGAAAATCGAAGGTAGACAAAGATTCTGGAGAAACTCAGCGGGTGCAGCAGCATCTATGGAGCAAAGGAAATAGGCAACGTTTCGGGTCGAAACCCTTCTTCAGACCCTTCTTCTTTACAGCAGGATTGGTGTGTTAAGGCTCAGAGTCACGGAATACAGTGTGGAAACAGGACCTTCGGCCCAACTGGCCCACACCGGCCAACATGTCCCACCTGCCTGCGTTTGGTCCGTATCTCTCCAAACCTGTCCTATCCATGTACCTGTCTAAATGCTTCTTAAACGTTGGTATAGTCCCAGCCTCAACGACCTCCTCTGGCAGCTCGTTCCATACACCCACCACCCTTTGTGTGAAAAAGTGACCCCTCAGGTACCTATTAAATCTTTACCCCCCCATCGTAAACCTGCAGTGCCCTCCATAATATTTGGGACAAAGACCCATCATTTATTTATTTGCCTCTGTACTCCACATTTTGAGATTTGTAATAGGAAAAAAATAAAAAATAAAAATAACATGTGGTTAAAGTGCACATTGTCAGATCTTAATAAAGGCCATTTTTATACACCATGTAGAAATTACAGCAGTGTTTATACATAGTCCCCCCTATTTCTAGTCCTCATATTATACATCTCTATAAGATCACCCCTCATGCTCCTGACCTCAAAGGACCAGAGTCCCAGCCTGCTCAACCTCTCCCTGTAGCTCAGGCCCTCAAGTCCTGGCAACATCCTCGTGAATCCTCTTTGTACCCATTCCAGCTTGACAGTTTAGCAATACAGCGTGGAAACAGTCCCTTCGGCCCACTGAGTCTATACCGACCAGCGATCACCCCGCACACTAGGGACAATTTACAATTGTTACAGAAGCCTATTAAACCAACAAACCTGTACGTCTTTGGAGTGTGTGAGGAAAACGGAGCACGAAGGGAATACCCACGCAGGTCACGGGGAGAACGTACAAACTCCACAGACAGCACCTGTAGTCGGGGCGGAAACTGGAGCACCCAGAGGAAACCCATGAGAACGTGCAAACTCCACACAGACAGACAGCACCCGAGGTCAACACTGAACCTGGGACTCTGGTGCTGTAAGACAGCAGCGCCACCGTGCCGCCACGTGGAACAAACTAACTTTGCAAATTACAAAAGGAGGAAGAACATTTGCACAACGTAGGACTTTGACTTGCTACTTTAGACGCACCAGGCGTGGTGCATTCTGATGAAATGGGCTGATATAATCAGGAAATTAAAAGTACAGCCCCTATACAGCAAAGAACAACTGTAGAACACAGAACACAACAGCACAAGAACAGGCCCGGCGGCCCAGAGTCCACTAATGCCCCTGGCATGCACCTGCTCCATATCCCTCCAAACCCACGCACCTATCCCGCATCATGTATTTATCTATACACTGCAAATGGCTCAATTGGAATCCGGTTTTGTTTCGAGATACAGCGCAGAACCAGGCCCTTCGGCCCACCGAGTCTGTACCGTCCAGCGATCCCCGCACATTAACACTTATCCTACACACACACACTAGGGACAATTTTTCTACATTTATACCAAGCCAATTAATCTTGGGGTGTGGGAGGAAACCGAAGTTCTCAGAGAAAACCCACGCAGGTCACGGGGAGAACATGCAAACTCCGTACAGACAGCACCCGTAGTCAGGAACGAACCCAGGCAGCAACTCTACCGCTGCGCCACGGTGCCACACACGTCCCTTACCGCCATCTGGAATATTGCCAGCAGCTTTGGAAGGATGTGCTGGCTCTGGTGAGGGTCCAGAGGAGGTTTACGAGAATGATCCCAGGAATGAGGGGGTTAGCTGGCCCCGTAGCAGAAGCATCCACGTGGCGGGGCTGGGAACTGGACGTATCCCGAGCTAATTCTGCTACCACCATCATCTACTGCGACAAGCGATGGCTCCCACAGATTGTCGCCGGAAACCCGCATCCTTTTCAGGACGGACGATGACAGAGAGGCCAACATTTGTAACAAGATAGACACGAAAGAAGAAGAAGAAATGGGTTAACATATGATGAGCGTTTGACAGCACTGGGCCTGTACTCGCTGGAGTTTAGAAGAATGAGGGGGGGACCTCATTGAAACTAACCGAACAGTGAAAGGCCTGGATAGAGTGGATGTGGAGAGGATGTTTCCACTAGTGGGAGAGTCTAGGACCAGAGGGCACAGCCTCAGAATTAAAGGATGCACCTTTAGAAAGGAAACGAGGAGGAATTTCTTTAGTCAGAGGGTGAGCTATAGAGAGAGATTGCAAAGGCTAAGACGTTATCTCGGACTCAGATTATGATCTTTGGCATGCAACACTCTCCGCGCTGCAAGGACAATGTGAAACTGATAAGACTTTGGCACCGAGAAAAATGAAACTAGTTGGCAAGGTGAACCATTAGGTCACACGTCATAGGAGCAGAATCAGGCCATTCGGCCCATCAAGTCTGTTCCTCCATTCAATATACCCCTCCGCCCTAACCCCATTCTCCTGCCCATAACCCCCGACACCCGTACTAATCAAGATTCTCTGCCTTAAAAATATCCACTGACTTGTGGCCTCCACAGCCTTCTGTGGTAAAGAATGCCACAGATTCACCACCCTCCGGCTAAAGAAATTCCTCATCTCCTTCCTAAAGGAACGCCCTTTAATTCTGAGGCTGTGCCCTCTGGCCACGTGGGTTTTCTCCGGTTTTCTCCCACACTCCAATAACGTGCCGGTTTGTAGGCTGGTTGGCTTTGGAAAAATTGTCCCTAGTGGGTACGGTATTTGATAGAACTGGTGTGAAAGGTGTAGGGGGCGATCGCTGGTTTGTGGGCCGAAGGGCCTGTTTCTGTGCTGTAACCTCTAGAGTCTAAAGGCAGCTAAACTCACTCGGCCCTGTAAATCAACCCTGAGCTTACTCAAAGACAGGGGAATGCAACAAGGCCACGTGATTTACTCCCACGCGCCTAACCGCAGACTACAAATCATTGATCAAAGCCCTGTTAACGTTAAACCGGGTGGAATGCACGCAGAGGAAGTATTTTATTTAACAGAATGATTCCATTGACACAGCCCGTGACTGCCTGGAAGTCAGGTGATGGTCAACGCTATTCTCAAGGGCGACGAATACCATCAGGGCTTGGTCACAAGTTACCAGCTAACTCTGGCTGCTTACGTAACAGCAGCGGCTTTGCCAGCAGGGGCAAAAGTGATATCTTCACAAGTGATAGGAGCAGAATTAGGCCGTTCGGCCCATCCATTCTACTCCGCCATTCAATCATGGCTGATCTATCTCTCGCTCCCAACTCTGCGTAGGACAGAACCAGTTTATTGGTGATGGCTGGAGGGTCTGGACTGGATGGGCCGAATGGCCTGTTTCCATACCATCTCTACACTAAACTTGAGCGTTTTTTACGCTGGAGGTTAATTGGCCTCTGCAATACGGCATGGGAACAGGCCCTTCGGCCCACCCAGTCCATGCTGACCATCGATCACCCGTTCACACTAGTTCTATCAAATACCATACACACTAGGCACAATTTACAGAAGCCAATTAACATACAAACCTGCTCGTCTGTCTCTCTAAACCTTTCCTATCCATGTACTTGTCTAAATGGTTTTTAAATGTAGAAATAATACCTCCTCTGGCAGCTCATTCCATGCACGCACCACCATGTTACAGAAAAAAATGTTCCCCTTGGGCTCCTCTTAAATCTCTCTTTAAATCTTTCCCCTCTCACCTCAAACCCGTGGACTGGGTGGGCCGAAAGGCCTGTTTTCATGCTGTATCGCATAGGGGCCAATTAACTTCCAGTGTACAAACACTCAGGGTTAGTGTAGAGATGGTATTGCAACAGGCCGTTCGTCCCACCCAGTCCAGACCCACCCGCGACCACCAATAAACTGGTTCTGTCGTACGCAGGGTTAGGAGCGAGCGATCGATTGCATGGTGGAGTAGAACCGATGGGCCAAACGGCCTAATTCTGCTCCTATCACTTATGAAGATGACTTCCAGAGCAGTGGGAGTGCTAGTGTTAATGGGACAAGGCCCTGTGACCATACAGGGAGCACAGCTCTCTCGCTCAAGAGACTCGTGCCCCAGTGCCCTCTGGAATGAATCACAAGACTGCAGGCAATAACTATTGCAAAACATGACTCAGTGACAAATCAAAAGTACTTCATTGCTAATGAGGCACTTGAGGGCATCATAAAAGGAAGTGAAATCTGCTGTGATTAGATGAGATACAGCGTGGAAAGAAAGAGGCCCTTCGGCCCACACAGACCGTGCCGACCAACGATCACCCTTAGTTTAGAGATAGGTTGGAGACACAGTGTGGAAACTAGCCCATCGTCCCAACCCCACGCCGACCAGCGATCCCCGAACATTAGCACCATCCTATAGGCACAGGGGACAATTTATCATTTTTACCAAAGCTTAATTAACCTACAAACCTGTACATCTTTGGAGTGTGGGAGGAAACCGGAGGGAAAACCCACGCAGGTCACGGGGAGAACGTACAAACTCCGTACAGACAGCGCCCGTAGTCAGGATGGAACCCGGGACCTCTGTCGCTGTGAGGCAGCAACTCTACCGCTGCACCACCCCAATGTACCCGTACCAAGGGGAGGAGGAGCCATCTTGGTGAACGGCTGCTGGCCAGCAGCCATCCGTTTTAAATTCGTTTTTTTTAAAATAGTTTTTAGTGAGTCCTGTTTTTTTGTTTGTAGGGGATAAGGTCTTTTAATATGGGGGGGGGTAGGTGTAACTTTATTTCTAGGTCCCTACCTGGTCGGTGTGGCAGCCTTTTCTCCGGGCTGCCCGTCGACCCGTCCTCGTGGCCTACCTGCGGGCTTGGAGCACCGTTTCCTGGCGGGGACCGCCCAGCACCTCGGCCTTGGCACAGCGTTGGAGCGCTGGAGTGGAGCGGGCGACGCCTTGTCTGGGTCGCCGCGCTGGAGCTCTGGCGAGCTGGACCGCCGGGAGCAACATCTCCGGGCTGCGGAGCGGAGAGGCGGCGCCGACTTTATCATCGGGAGCCTGGGTGCTCCAAACCGGCGCGGCCTTGTCGGCTTCGGCAGCCGCGGGCTCCAACCAGGAAGCGGCCGTTCCAGGTGGCCCAGCCGCCGAAAGAACTCTCCCGACGCCGGGGCAAGACCACCCGGTGAGAACGGCCAGGGACATCGGGCCTCCGTACAGGCAATTGCGGTGGCCTCAATAGGCCTGACTTTGGGGTGAACATGGGGTGGGGACTGGACATTGTGCCTTCCTCCACAGTGCTATCCACTGTGGGGGGATGATTTTTTTGTCTAATTGTAGTCCTGTAGGTCCGTGTCCAAGATGGCTGCCGTGAAGAGCGAGTGGACGCTGGCGCGCTTTAGCTGCCGCTGCTCCCTCTTCACACTGTGTTTTTGATTTTCTGTTTTGGGTTGAATTCTGTTTTTAATTTGTGTCTCTGTGATGTCTTTACCTGTTCTATTCCGATTATATGTTTTTATTCCGATTACTATGTAAGGTGTCCTTGAGATGTCTGAAAGCCGCCCATTAAATAAAATTTATTATTATTATTATTACCACCCTTGGCTAGAAGCCCAGATTATTTAAATGGGGTTCACAGATATAGCATGGACACAGGCTCTTCAGCCCACACAAAACCAACTATCACCCATCCCCTCTTACCGTAAAACAGTGTCGCAAAGAACTACAGATGCTGGTTTAAGTCGAAGGTAGACACAAAATGCTGGAGTAACTCAGCGGGTCGGGCAGCATCTCTGGAGAGAAGGAATGGGCGACGTTTCGGGTCGAGACCCTTCTTCAGAGAGTCCTCTGGTTCTTGATTGTTTGAGATCCTTTAACTGTTACTTTCAGTTCAATAGACAATAGGTACAGGAGTAGGCCATTCGGCCATTCGAGCCAGCACCGCCATTCAATGCGATCATCCCCAATCAGTACCCCTTTCCTGCCTTCTCCCCATATCCCCTGACTCCGCTATCTTTAAGAGCCCTATCTAGCTCTCTCTTGAAAGCATCCAGAAAACCTGCCTCCACCCGCCCTCTGAGGCAGAGAATTCCACAGACTCACAACTCTCTGTGTGAAAAAGTGTTTCCTCGTCTCCGTTCTAAATGGCTTGCCCCTTATCCCTAAACTGTGGCCCCTGGTTCTGGACTTCCCCATGGATGTGTTGGCCACAGAGCTCTCACACTCACAAGCTAGAGATCGTCTTTGGAAAACAACTCAATTTGCAATTCAATCCAATTGGAATTTGAAAGGGGCGTGATAACAGGCTCACATTTCACAAAGGGTTTCACTCGGGTGAGGTGGGTGGCACAGCGGGTAGAGCTGCTGCCTCACAGTGGCAGAGGTCCCGGGTTCGATCCCAACCTCAGGTACTGTGACTGGGTGGAGTTCGCACGTTCTCCCTGTGACCACGCGTGTTTCCTCCGGGTGCTCCGGTTTCCTCCCACACTCCAAGAGTCGTGCGGGTTTGTAGGTTAATCGGCCCCTCTGTAAATTGCCCCCCTAGTGTGGAGGGCGTGGGTGAGAAAGTGGGATAACATAGAACTAGTGCGTGAACGGGTGATCGATGGTCGGCATGAATTCGGTGGGCCGAAGGGCCTGTTCCCATGCTGTAAGTATCCCCCAGTGTAAGTAAGGTACACAAAATTGCTGGGGAAACTCAGCGGGTGCAGCAGCATCTATGGAGCAAAGGAAATAGGCGACGTTTCGGGCCGAAACCCTTCTTCAGACTTAAGTAAGTAAGTATGTTTATTGGCCAGGTATTCGCATACAAGGAATCGAATCGAAATAAAGGAAGGAAAGGAATAAAAGTGTAGGAAATGTAATGAAGGTAGAACTAGTGTGAACGGGTGATCGATGGTCGGCACGGACTCAGTGGGCCGAAGGGCCTGCTTCCACGCCGTATCAGTAAATTAAAGCAGAAACAAATGTATTGGAGGGGCTGCAGACAGGCAGTATTTCTGGTCGGGACCCTTCTTCAGACTGAAGTGTTTAAGATGGAACTGCAGATGCTGGAAAATCGATGGTAGACAAAAGTGCTGGAGAAACTCAGCGGGTGCAGCAGCATCTATGGAGCGAAGGAAATAGGCAACGTTTCGGGCCGAAACCCTTCTGGAAATAGGCAACATTTCGGGGAGAAACCCTTCTGGAAATAGGCAACGTTTCGGGACGAACCCCTTCTGGAAATAGGCAACGTTTCGGGACGAACCCCTTCTGGAAATAGGCAACGTTTCGGGACGAAACCCTTCTGGAAATAGGCAACGTTTCGGGCCGAAACCCTTCTGGAAATAGGCAACATTTCGGGGAGAAACCCTTCTGGAAATAGGCAACGTTTCGGGACGAACCCCTTCTGGAAATAGGCAACGTTTCGGGACGAACCCCTTCTGGAAATAGGCAACGTTTCGGGACGAAACCCTTCTGGAAATAGGCAACGTTTCGGGCCGAAACCCAGAAGGGTTTCGGCCCGAAACGTTGCCTATTTCCTTCGCTCCATAGATGCTGCTGCACCCGCTGAGTTTCTCCAGCACTTTTGTCTATCTTCAGGCTGAAGTGTCTTTTAGTCGATACAGTCCTGACATAACCTCAGTAAATCCAGAACCTACGCATTCCGGGAAATGAATAGGATAGTGAACCCACCTCAGATAGACGAGTGGGAGAAACTGGAGGAAAAGAATTCATTTCACCCTCCGTGTAAGTGTAGTTAGCGGGGTAACCATGGAGACTGGCAGAGCTCAGGGAGTCTGATGTAACAGCAATGCGTGGTTTCGTCACTGGGTTAGGGACTGCACGGGGGGGGGGGGGTGGGGGGGAACTCCACGCATCGTGCAGGACTGCACACATCAGAACCGAAACCGCAACTCGCATCTCCAAGCACTTCACAAGTTCCAGGAGTAGAATTCTGCCATTCGGCCCATCGAGTCTACTACGCTGATCTCTGTTTCCCCAATACCATTCTCCTGCTCTTCTCCCCATAACCCTCGACACCCGTTCTAAACAAGAATTTGTCTATCTCTGCCTTAACAATATCCACCGACTTGGCCTCCACAGCCCTCTGTGGCAATGAGTTCCACAGATTCACCACCCTCTGACTTAAAGTTCCTCCTCACCTCCCACCTCCTTTCTAAAAGAGCGCCCTTTAATTCTGAGGCTGTGACCTCTGGTTCTAGACTCTCCCACCAGTGGAAACATCCTCTCCACATCCACTCTATCCAGGCCTTTCACTATTCTGTAAGTTTCCATGAAGGTGTCCCCCCACCCCTCCCCTCCCCCTCATTCTTCTAAACTCCAGCGAGTACAGGCCCAATGCCGTCAAACGCTCGCCATATGTTAACCCACTCATTCCTGGCATCAGAACTAAAACCACAACTCGCAGCTCCAACGTGGGGGGGGGGGGGGGGGGGGGGGGGAAGATAGAGGGGGAGGGGGGTGGAGGAAGGGAGATGGGGGGG